>NC_056749.1:364091768-364281768 GCF_019279795.1 Protopterus annectens
AAGAGGTGGAAATTATCAGAAAATGTCAGGAGGATATGTTACAGAACTGGGTGAGTACACAATTCTTTGTAATGCATGTTTCTTTTTAGTTCATCCAGAAAAGGTCAATTTTGGATGAGTGAAGAGAAAATGGACATCAGTTTTATAGTTCATTCTAATTTTTTTTAGGACACCCAGACTTTGTAGAAAGATGCAACTTTCCCTACCTCATCAAGAGTGTTTGACTTCAGAGTATACCTCTTAACCTCTTAGTGCAAAAAATCTCGACAAAGCCTGACAATGGCTGCAAGAGAGGGAACTATTTTAAATATTGCTGTTATAAATTTAGAAAATTACTAGAGAAGCAGGGTTTGTTTTAACATACATTTTCTAAAGTATTTGAAGTCAAACTCAAATGTATGTAATTTAGTGACGCAAATCCTCATAACATCCCAGTGATTTGCCAGAAATCCATAAATTTTATGAGGAACAGACTGAAAATAAGATCAAAAATCTGGACAGTTGAGAGGTATGATTCAGAGTTTAAAAGTTGTTTTAGAGTCTTTTACCATTGAGGAAATATTTCACTACTGCCATTTGAATTCTTGTTTTGGAAAGCCATTTAAATATTTGTTTTGGGATTGGGAAAGTCAGTATTTTGATCATAGACTTGATAACCATTGTTTTTTTCATTGTCTTTTCATGTGTAATGTGAAATAAATATTCTTGCTACCAAATGAATACATGTCTGATTTTCACATTATTCTCTGTTCGTTCCCTTCTTAATGTTTGCTTTTCCAGGCATGGAGCTGTAGATTGAAATGTTTGCGAGTCAAAAGTATTTATTTTTCTTTTTAGTAGGGGGAGGGATTGTGGTTCTATCAGTCACTTAGCATATCATCAAGCAGCTAGGTATTGGAGCAAAAGACGTCATTTAGTCTGGCGATTAAATGATTACTTCTGATATCTGCGATAAGTTTGTGAAAATCTCTGTTTGCTTCATTGGATATAAACTTTACCAAGATTTTTTTCTTGCTTTTGAAGTGTTCTTTGTGGAGGTTATTAAAGTGTATCTCATGGACAGAAAACATTTAGAAATTATTGGCTTCAAGGGCTACTTCTGTTTATTAGGTATCTTATTTATCCTTTCTGTAGGAGAGTCTCCTCTGAGTTGCTGCTGTTGCTGCAGCTGCCCACATTTCTATCTTTGAAATACGGGGTTATAGCCTTCCATGGTATTGGGTTAATCTTTTTGTTAGGGGTTTGTTTAACACGTCAATGATTGAGGGATATAGTCATTCCCTCACCATGAAATCCTGTCATACAGCATTGTGTCCTAAAATGATGTTGAGATCAGTCTTGCTGCATACGTTGCAGATAGAAATTGTCAGTATGCTTAAAATATGATGCTGTTATCTTGGACTTCTCTGGGTATGGCTCTCCAGGAACTACAAAACATATAACCACATGGTGAATTAGTTGCATCACCTGTAATACTAATAAATGTTGCATTGTAACACTTGACAAGTGACAAATTGATTAGAAGGTAAATAGCCAAAGCGTAAGAAAAGCACTACCAGTAAGGATCTAGGACAATGGTAAGTAGTAGGCAGTTATTTAAACATTGCCAAATGTGTATCTGTCAGTCAGAAAGGCATATGAGATATAGCCTGTGCTGTGCATCTTTCACATTCAGAAAACCATATTCTGTGGCTTGTATGCTTCTAATTAGCTTATCTTTCCCAGTAGGTCATTGTAGCACTGCATACCCCAGTAGTGCAATTAAGTATTGAATATACTGCTGTGTTCAAGTAGATTTCAAACAAGTAATTTAAAGTGGTACTATAATTGGTCAAAAGTAAATAACAGTTGGAAAAACCTTTGTGAAAAGTTTCAAAAATTGCCATTTTAGGTTCCTTTAGAGGTGACCCTGTCTGATTATATATGTCTGATGTGCTTTTCTTTAAAAGCATATGCCTGCTATATTCTTTTGAGAACCTCATGATGTAAGTATTAGTAACAAAAAAAAGATATTCAGCATTCACATTGCTGCAGTAGTCCTTAGGCTGTTTGTTTCTTGCCTGGGAAACAACCGGTCAGCTTAAGCTGTAGCTTCTACCCCTGCTCCTTCACCCTTCACTTCAACTGCTGATTAGAGAAAAGTCAGGAGACAGTAACGCTTTATTTAGTGCTTTTTCCTTCTAGATGGAAAGCATCTGTCTTCACAGGAGTAGCAGTCTGGTAAGAGTTTAATTTCTGGTAGTTAAATCGCCATTGAAAATCCCTCCAATCAGATTTTTGATTTTTTTTAATAGTTAAGATTTAATCTAATTTTTAGAAGATTTAATTCATTTTTTTTTACTAAGTGGTAACCCCCTTAAACACCTGTTATGTTTTTTATTTTAAGTTTCCTGTCAGGGACCACTTTTTTAGCAAGTTGTTTTTAAGTACTTGGGGCTAATTTCGTGAAAAATGACATTCTGCTGATCTTCCAAGATGGGGCTGCACACTGAACAACAGCATAACTTAATTCCTCCAGTGTTAAATCAAACTGAAAAAAGGAGTGCCATTGAATGTTTTTTGGTAAAATTCATTTACTGACTAGTAAATACACTGCTGGTATGTGATAGTAAGGCAGAAATTTTGAAAACCTGAAAGAAAGCCAACCAGAAAAGGTAAAGGTAAAACACTGTCTGGGAGGAATTCTGCAGCTGTTCAGCAAAAAGCAGTTAATGCTTCAGTTTTGGTTCAGGAAATGGCTTCCAATTTAGAGGGAAAATCAAATTTACTCGGATTAAAGTAAATGAAATATTGAAGCAATATGTCAGTTCAACAGTAAAGGGCTGGAAAAAAATAGAAGCTTTTGCTAGGCATTCAGATGAACTGATAAAATTGCAGATATCAGAGGTTGATGTGAAGAAAAAGCTGGATAAATGTTTTCTCAATAAGAATCGTTAGACAACTCACGCAGAGAAAACCTGAGATTTTCTGCTGTACCAGAGTGACTGTTTATTTTATGAAAGCACAAATCAGCAGCTAAACTGGGATTTCATAGTAGAATTTGTTAATTGAAAGAGCACATCGAGTGTATGCTCCAAATTTGGTCTTGAGAAAGCAGCCAACACCTGTATTGGTAAAGATGCAGTCATACCAGCAGAAAGAGTTGATCCTACCAAAATTGGTTCAGGAGGACTAAGTATTAAAAAATGGAGACAACAGTGTATTTATAGAAAGTTATTACCGACTGTACACCAGGTAGAAGATGAGCAGATTTATCCCAGCAATCTGGGAATGTCGAGAGGCAGGTTTCAGATTCAAGCTGCTCTATCCAGGTCTTGTGATCTCTCCTAGAGGATCACAGTTTTTTAATGCAGAACAGGCTAAGTAGGAAAAAAAAAAGTTTATCCAATAAAAAGTGAAGTCAGCAAACAGAAGGGACTCTGCTTCTCATTCTTCTGACAGTGAGATCTGTAGAGAGACTGTAAGTGAAACATTTTCCAGTGTTTCAAAAAGAAAAATGCTTGAGACAAAAAAGCATAGGAGTTGACTAGAAGAATCACTGGTACCTTGGACTTTTGAATTGGGTCTTGTGTTAGGAGCTGTTTTTTATAACCCTAAATGTAAATTGTTGTCTGAGCTTATGGTATGTTTAGCTAAGGCATTACTGTCCACCTGTGTCTACGTATGTCAGATAGGTGTTTATCTATCCTTTCTTTTAACATCCTGTTGGTTTTTCCATCGTAAAGTAAATTGCATTTTTCACAGGTGGACAAGTAAACCACATTCTTGGTTTTACAAATGACATATGTGTGAAAATAAAATGCCTTACTTGTATTAAGGTATACAGAAACATTTTTCTTATTTATATAGTGACAAAACTGGCAATCATAGCAAGGTACAGTTTTTTAGCTTTTATTATAGCTTCCTTAAAACACATTTATAGGTCATTGTAATAGAGCTGTTTCAGATGACTACATTTCCTTAATGCAAAACTAGGTGATGAGCCTACAGTGCCTTTTACTGTATCAGATGTACATAGGATAGACCAGTTTTGTCTCACAAGTTGTTTAACCCTATTGGCATGTGTGTGTTATATTGCATGATATATCTAACCTTATTTCTGGAAGTACTATCGATAATATTATTTACAGTCCCATTAGTTGGACTTTCCTCTGTTTCTTAATGGCAATTTATTAATCTTCCTGTTAATGTCACTGCCCAAACAGTCAATACTAATAACACTGCTCAACCACCCAGCATTCCATCTACTGAAGATTTAAACGCGGCATCTGTTTTAAGTAGTCAGCCAGTTGTACGCAGAAAGGCATTAACAACAGTGATCCAACCACAGGTTTTTCCAGCCCTCTCATGCCTATATGGTTGAATGGTGCAAACGACTGATCTTTGAGTTGGGGGAGAAAGAGGAAGAAGCAGTCACCGGAAAATCATTCGAGTCAGAACATCAAAAAAAATGTGGCAAAACACAGTAAATCACTGATATGGAATGTATCTGATAAAACAGTTGACTGAGTGAGAAAGGAGCACTTGAAGGTTTGACACACATTCCTGCCAGCGCGGGAGATTTTAGTCAAACTGTTATTGACTTAAGACTATTTGCATGTAATGTAATGCATCTAAACAAGCTTCTTTACCCAGGACTGTCCTCCACTCCTATCCCGTCAGCTTTAACCGTAAATCCCCCAGAGGATATTGCAAATACCTTTAGTAGTTTCTTCACAGAGACTTATCTAATCCTTAACCAGCTAACTGGCACCCAGCTGCTCCAACCCAAATTCTGCCATAGCCAATACCCCACTCTCCTTTAGCTTTCTGCCTGTTTCTACATCACTTATCAGATCTCTAATTAAGAAATTAAAACCAACTGCTCTAACAGCTGATCTCATCCCACCAGAGTATCTGCAAAAAGCAGCAGATGCCATAGCATACCCATCTCCATCATAATCAACAGAAACTTATCTGAAGCCACCATCCTCCCAATTTGGAAAATATCTCATGTAATACCACTCCATAAAGAAGGCAACTCCTTTGAACTGTCATACTTTAGACCCATAGCTATTCTGTCACCATTGGCTAAACTTATGGAGAAGTGTGTCCATAAACAACTTATGCACTATTTTACCCAGAATAAGCTGTTTGCTAACTTTTAGCATGGTTTTAGTCTACACCACAGTGCCACCTCAGCCCTCTTATCCTTCTCTAGCACCATAAACCATAACCAAAATAATAGCAAGCTTTCCTCAGCCCTCTTTTTAGATCTCTCCAAGGCCTTCAGTAGGGTCAACCACCAAATACTCATGCACACCCTTAGGGCATCTCACTAAATAGCCACACGTTTCAGTGGTTCCAATCATACCTGTGCTGTAGACAAGAAGCTGTCCTGTGGCAGGACAAACCATCAACCAGTCTACCCTTCACCCTAGGTGTCCCCCCAGGGCTCCATACTAGGACCCCTTCTTTTCTCTCTTTATTAATGAGCTTCCAACTCATCCCAAATGCTACCTGTATCCAGTATGTGGATGACTCCACCTTGATTTGTTCAGCCACCTCCCCAACATATCTAATGACATTATCCCAGAACACATTTAATATAGTTGAAAACTGGCTCTAACAGTCAGCTGATATTAAACCCTAACAAAACAAAGTTGCCTCTTTTCTCCCCACTTGTAAGTCTTCCTCACTACTCTTTACCATAAAATCTAATAATGGTACCATTATCTCCCCAGATGCACAAACCAAACTCTTGGGCATCACAATAGACTACACCCTCAAATTTGATATCCGTATCAATCAAACTGTGAAAACCAAAACTTGGGTCCCTCTATAAGATCAAACCTTTCCTTACTCCATTTGCTAGGACTGCTATTGCTTGTTCCCATCTACTCCTCCACTCTTCTCTATGCCTCCCCTCTACTCACTGATTTGAACAAATCTGTTCTTGCCAAACTCTTCAGTTGTTATACCCATATTGCTAGATTTGCAACAAGCACGGCTTATAGGACCCACCACTGTCACAACCTAAATCTTCTGGGGTGGCTAGAATAGCCTAGCCTATTTCAGTACAACCAGCTTATAATTGCCCATGAAGTTCTCAACCACCCTTGTAATATGCCTGCACTTAAACATATAAACACTTATAGCAACCAGAGATCACTTCATTCTTCTAATAAACTACTGGTTTAAACATCCAAAATCAACAACTCTTTTGGGTCTCTGTTTGCTATCTCGGTTGGCAAAACTTGGAACTCACTTCCTGCTAATCTTGCTCTTGAACCCTCTCTTATTCAGTTCAAAAAAAGCATCAAGCTATACTTTAAAACTCCATGGCTATGTCCTTGTTCAAAACCCAACTAGATCCTCATCTATCGTCTGTAATCATGTTGTATCATGTTACATTGCCTAGTCAATGTGTCAACACTGTTTTAAAAACGGATGATTATATTACTTAGTTGCTCAACTGGATCCTGTAAACTGTGTGATTTTTACTGTATGTTCTACCTTGGAGCTTTTCTCCCCGGGCCTCCGCCGAAAATGGACATGTATCCAGTCGAACTATCCCGGTCAACAAATGTAAAATAAATAGATTATGTATGCTAATGATAGTTCTGTAAACATTTTTAAAAAAGTGTTTAACCCTAATTTACCTCCAGCACTTGGAAGTTTTTGTAATACATGTGAAAGAGACTTCTCTGAAATATTTTATGGTAAAGCTAACAAGTTTAATATATTTTATAATATGTCTAAAAAGAATATGAAGCACTGCAGGCTTTACAAAATGATAATAGTGTATGTATTTGCCCGCCTGATAAAGGCGGGGCCATAGTAATAATGAACAGATCTTTTTATGATGAAAGTATACTGAGACTTTTAGGTGATTCATAGGAATATAAGAAAGTGAACTATGAAAGACTTAAGTTATTGAATAGTCCTGTTCACTCAATGCTCTGATTGGAAAATATTACTTATGATTTATACAAATATTTGCAGGTTGAAAATCCAGTAATACCTATTTTTAGTGGGCAGCCTACAATGAACAAAAATCCTGGAACCCCTCCACTTAGACCAATAGTTTCAGGTTGTGGATGGGTAATGGAGCCTGTTTCGAGATATGTTGAACATAGTAATCAAACTGGTGTGCAGCACAAATGACACTAAGATAAAACTATTAATCCCAAAAGTGTCGTAATCCGCAATCAGGCAATACAACCAGTGGAAAAAAATATATTTCTTTAATACAAGGCACAGAAAGTAGTTCAGTGCTTTCGTCCATCCCTGGACTTCTTCAGAATTAACTATTACACAAATCATGTTAAAATAGAGTTCCTATCCATCATCAGTTAATTAATTAAAACAATTAAGTCAGTCAAATAAAATGTTTAAAACAATTGGTTGCTACTGATTAATTAACCAAACTCCCCTAATAGATGTGTAAAACACTATAAAATCATTACCTAAGACCCCCAAAAAAATTTCAACAGATCAACCCAAACTTGGGTATAAAAAATGTATAAAAATATCCAATGAAGTACTTTGAAAATATTGCAGAATCAGTAAATCATTCTTACAAAACAAATGTGTTGTAAAACAAATTCATTTTACAAGTATCGACTGGAAAAGCTGTGTCAGTGTGTTGATTTTACAACTTAGCTCTTAATCTGAGGACAGGCTGTAGGGAAACACATTCATTGAGACCTGGCTTGACCATAGTGTCTAGCCTTAACTGCCAAAGGAGTTCCTTGTATTCCAGTCTGTTCTCCCAAGTCCCCCCCCCCCGGGGTCCTTCCGAAGTATTTCCAAAATAAGTGTATTCAGACAGAAAATTAAAATCTTTGTTGAAAAAACACCAACATATACTGAGGGACTTGTGGGACTTTTGGGAAAGTTGAATCCCTCTTTTGAAGGAGGGAGTAATATTTTTGACTGTTTATCTTTTTTCCTACATTCTCCACAACACTGGACTGGAGTTTTTTGAAGAGGCCATCTCAAAGGCCACCTATTTGACCCCCCCCCCCAGAGACCAGATTCTTAGTAGATTTAATGGAACTGGTGTTGACCAACAACTATATCTACTTTGAAGGGGAATACTACAAACAGGTGAGTGGGGTGGCAATGTGGGCAGTTTGTGCCCCCATTTTTGCTAACCTCCTTATGCTTAATTGGGAGAAAAGGTTTTTGTTTCACACAAGGTTTAGCAACTTATGGTCTTTTTAATCCAGATACCCGGATGACATGTTTTTTGTTTGGGGAAGGGGATAGTGAGGACATTGAACCTTTAATGAATCTTATCGAACACCACAGATTTCCTGAGATTTACCCATGGGGTTGGACACGGTAAAATAGATTTTTTTGATGTGCATTTAGAGATATATGAGGGGAACTTAGTGTCCATTTTCTACAGAAAAGACACCTTTTCAAACTCATCTCAATTTAAACAGTAATTACCCCATGCACTGTAAGTGAAATTGAGTCAAGGGGCAGTTTATATGAGCAAGCCCGTATGACATCGAAGGATGAAATTTTGACTCGTGTATTTATGTTTCTAGACAGAAGTTACCCATTAGATTTGCTCGCCAAGTTAAAGTTGGAGGTTATTGACAAAAGGGATAGTCATTTTCCCTGTTTTCTAGGGCACTCCCATCTTATTGCTGACATGGCAAAGGTTCCTGATTTCATCAAAAGGAATTTTTATTTAGGATGGTTATTACACACGATGGACTTAGTTCAATGGTCAGAGAGAGAATTACCCACAACTGGGCTGCTCTCAAACTAGATGAGGACTTGCACCACTATCTAGGTGACAAACCTCCATTTGTTTATAAAGTACATAGCAACCTAAAAGAGGTGTTAGAAAAGCGTAGACCCACACAGAGGTTAGGCACTAACAAATTCAGCAGGTGCAAATACTGCCAATCTAGTGTGGAGAACGATAGGGTTACCCTGTAGAATTTGTTAAACGTGGTTACTTTGAAAAAGGGAGACTGCAACACTACAGGTTTAGTCTACACTGCATTTTGCAACCAATGTGGTGATTTTTATGTAGGGAAGACAGAGAAAACTAGCTAAGAGGATTTATGAACACCTCTATGACATGAAAAGGGCCAGGTTAAACAATGCCTTATATAACATTCCTTGACCTGCTCTGGTTTTAAAGAATGTTTATTTGGTATTTTGAAAATAGTTCCAAAGGACCCGGGGGTGGGGTGGGGGTGGGGCTGTTGGGTGAACAGGCTGGAATATAGGGAACTCCTTTGGCAATTAAAGCTAGACAACTACGGTCAAGCCGGGCCTCAATGAATTTGTTTCCCTACAGCCTGTCCTCAGATTAAGAGCTGCTAAGTTGTAAATCAGCACACTGACACAGCTTTTCAAGTTGATACTTGTAAAATGAATTTGTTTTACAACACATTTGTTTTTTTTTTTTTTAATTACGATTTACTGATTCTGCTATATTTTTAAAGTACTTCATTGGGTATTTTTTTTACATTTTTGTATACCCAAGTTGGGTTTATCTGTTGAAGGAAGAAAAACTTTTTGGGGGTCTTGGGTAATGATTATTTTATAGAGTTTTACACATCCATTAGGGGAGTTTGCTTCATTAATCAGTAGCAACCAATTGTTTTTAAACATTTTATTTGATTCTTAATTTTTAATTAATTGATGCTGATGATGGATAGGAACTATATTTAAACTGGATTTGTGTAAGACTTGTCCTGAAGAAGTCCAGGGGTGGACGAAGGCACGTAACTACTTTTTGTGCCTTGTATTAAAGAAATATTTTTTCCACTGGTTGTATTCCTGCTTGCTGACTACGACACTTGGGGTTAAAATGTTGAACATAAGTTGAAAGGTGTTTTGAAAAATTAGTACTGTCTTGAGACACCAAACAGTTTTTAACTGACTTGCATGTTTTTATGGCAACTTGCCTTTATAAGTCTATTTTATTAGTTACATTAGATATTTGCTTTCTATTTACAGTTATTACCAATGATACTGAGATTGTTTTTTTGAGAGAGTTTTTGAATTATAATGGAACAATGACTGCTAAAGAAAGTGTTTGTTGAAGTAGTCCTAGAGAATAATGTTTTTATCTCAGCTGGTTTTTATTATTGGCAGTGCACTGGCGTGGCTATGGGCACATATTGTGCCAATATCTACACCAATCCTGTTTTAGCACATTAGGAAAACAAGTATGTTTTGAAAGATAATGTTTTTGCTTCATTCATCTGTTTTTATAAATGCTTTGTTGATGTAGTTTTGCTATGGAGGGGAACAGAACAATTTATTAAACAAATTCATACCACCACTTCCTTTTTAAAATTTATAGTCGAGTTCGTATGAATGTTCAGAATTTTTAGATGTAAAAATGATGAAAGCTGGAGAGTTTAGTACGGGTCGGTATAAAAAGGATTGTCGTAAGAACTCTCCAACATAGACAAAGTATTCATCCCCTATATATTTACAGCAATGTAATCATAGGACAAGTTTTGAGAATGTCTAGATTAAACAGTAGGCTTAAAGGTTTTCTGGCAGATCTCTCTGTTTTGAAAGAGGAACTTTTGCAAAGGGGTTATAAAAGTGATGAAGTTAGAGTTTTAGTTTTATGAGATTTGCGTGACAGTTTGGCAAAATCTTATATGTGCTGTTGTCCTATCTCTCCTCAATTCTTACCAGGATGGGTCCGGATCCAACTCTGCCTTGTATATAAGCTCGCGGTCTTCCTCTAGCTTGTGGGTAAACTCTATCCCAGTATGCACTAGGAAAGCTCCCCAGATCTCATTTGCTGCAAAACAAGATTGGATGCTTTCTACTAGCTCTGGCTAAGGTATACTCCTTTAGTATTATAGCTGTTGTTGAAAATTGCTTATTCTTAATTATTCTTTATTGCTTTACATAGCTGGTTTATTTATGCTTTGTTCTGCTGATTTTTTGCTGTTGGCTGTTGTTTTCCATTAGGCCTTATTTTTCCTTTCCCGGCTTCTAGCACCTTTAATTGCTTGTTTTTAGTTAGTGGGCTCGTCTTAACTTTGATTTTTTTCTCTAAAACTGTTAAAACTTCTTTTAAGTTAGATGACTGCATTACCCTTGGCCCTTTTGTTAGAGGGCTTCCCCTTTCACTCTTCCGGGTATAGCCCATTTAAGTTAGAAGGCTGTGCCCTCCCCTTTTTCTTCTTTTTTACAATTATAGTTTAACTACTGTTGTGGTTGTTGCTGGTGCTGTTGGGGAAAAAAAGCTATTCTAGCCTTTTTTTTTCGAGTTCTATCCTTTGTTCATAATGTCCTCTAAAGATTTGAAACACTCTGGTTTCATAAAATGAGGACAGAAAATGTCCCTGATATACATATTATTTGTGTATATTGCCTAGGAGCTGTCCACCTCCATGAGTCTTGTTCAGTTTGTCATTACTTATCACAGGGCTCTTCTGGAGAAGAAAAACAAATTAATACTAAGAAGTCTTTTAAAACCCCCCTTCTCGAAAGCAATACAAGAAGGACCAGGTTCATCAAAGTATGACAAGTCTCCTCTTTCAAGATCTGACAAATTTGCGAAGAGATCTTCCTCTTTCAGTGCTCCATCAGTGCCTTCCAAAAAGTTTACAAAAATTTCCAGACTAGATCCTAAGGCTGTCTGATCAGAGAAATCTACTGTTCTGAAAGCATCAGTCTCTGTGCTGGTGGAGTTACGGAGCTGGTCCCCTGTATTGGAGCCGTTCTCCCCTACTCTTAGTTCTCCTGTACTCCAGCCTAACCAGTTTCCAGTCCCCTCCACTCAGACTTCCAGGAGCCTATCCAACGATGACTTAGATTGAGTGGTACAAAGGCTATTTAGGACACCAGCACTGACCAAGCTTTTATTGGATCCAACCCCGAGGGCTTCGGATCCAACCACATTCTCCCCTTCTGCTTCGATTCCTCCTCCGATCCAACTTTGAAGCCGTAATGTCTGGAGCTGATTATTGGTGGAACCCTCTGAACAGAGACCTATTACAGGATCTTTGGAACCATTCATTGCTCCATCCTCTGCTCCATTGGAACTTGAGCCTAGGAGCCAACGCTGTCTGGTTGGGTCCGGGGAGGCTAGTCGGATCGGACAGTTTGATCCAGACTTGCTTCTCTGGGCATGGGCTCTGGTGAGCTTGGCTCTTACCTCAGATTCTAAGCCATCCTCCTTGATTCCGGGGATTCAGTCGAGTTCTTTTCTGATCAGGGGTGGGGGGCTTTTGAGGTGATGAGAGTACTGTCTCCACAGGCATTTCTGCTGTCATCTCTGGATGTTCTTCCCCCAAAGGAACAGGTGTCTGCCTCTATACCCTTGCACCCACAGGGAAGCAGTATCCTAGTCCTCAGGCTGCCCCCCACTATTCCTCTTCTGAAATGTCTCCAGAGTACCCCTCTGAAGATGTCCCTCAGAAGAGGCTATGTGAAAGGAAGCATTTAGACTACCCAGAGGAGTCAACTTTGGATACGGACCTCGATGAAGATGAAGGGTCCCCACAGTCTCCTCCTGATGTCTCCTTTGGAGACATCTTACAAGTACTTGGAAGTCCACCAATCCTTCAGCAGAGGGAGTCCATCTACTTTAAGGTCTGTGGATCTCACCCCTCCCTCCACTTGGGTTTCTCCACCTTTTGACGAACTTCTGGATTTAGTTTCTTGAAAGGCATGGGAGTCTCCAGATTCAGTGGATCCTGTTCCTCAGAAGTCAAATAAGTTGATCACCACCCCCTCAGGCAAAACTTATTTTACTAAGGGAGTCCCATTAGATGCTGTGGTGGTGGCAGCAGCCACCAAGAAGAAACTTTCAGAGACATCATCTTATGTTCATCCACTGAACAAGGAGTCTCGCATGATGGGACTGATATGGAAAGCGCATTTTTTTCTTCAGAGGCTTTTGCTGTTAGATCACTGAATTACCTGACCCACTTTACTAGATTACAGAGAGTCTTCCTGAAAGAGTTAGGAGAGACCCTCCAAGGTGTCGGAGAAAGTTTCCTCCCAACTCTGTACCTTAAATTCAGTGGTCAACTCCTTCATGTGACTGATTTCTTATGCAGCGGATGGAGTGAGTAGAACAGTGGGGTCAGGAATTTCCCTATTCTTGGATGCGCTTGTGTGACTTCATGGAACCCTTTAAGTCTTCTTTTGTGAATGCCCCGTTTGATGGCTTGACTCTTTGTGCCCAAATTCAAGGACACACTAACCAGGTGTCAACAGGAAGAAAAAACTATTTCTGCTGTAGGAGTCCGTTTTTCCCTACCTACCAGACCATATCCTAAAGGTCAGAAAGGAAGTGGAAAAATCTGGTTTCGAAAAGCTCAGCTTTCCAGGACACATGGTGAATCTTCCCCCGGGGCAGAGGGAGAAATAGTAATGGAAGACTCTGACCCACGTGGCAGAGGGGGTCCATACAATCAGAGTGACAGAAAATCTTTCTGTGGTAAGCCCTTTCAGCGCTCCTGAGTGGAGGCCTGCCTGTCCATCTCTGCAGGCAGTCGAGGGGTCACTTATATTTGTACCCAGAAGCCTGGCTGCGAATAACAAGACAAGTGGATACAAAGCATCATATCCAGAGGTTACTCCATACCCTTTTCCTTCCCAGTCTCAAACAAAAAAAAGCCCATCCCAGACGTTCCACCCAGTCAAAGGGATCAGGCAACATTAGAAATTCAAAAGTTGTTAGACAAGAGTAATCCAAACAGTCCCCACAGATCAAATAGGATCTGGAACTTACTCAAGATTGTTTTTAGTTCCAAAGAAAACAGCGAACTGGAGACCAGTTCTGGATCTCAGGAACCTAAACAAATCAAGGCACTTGGCAGGATCATGAGGCCCATTTGCACATCACTGTCCTAAAGATGAGAGCGGTGCTACTGGCATTGCAAGCATTCCAGGACTCTCTTCCACTGTGAAGTATTGCAGTACAGACAGACATGTCAGTTGTATGGTATATAAAACAAGGAGGAATGAGATCTTTACCCCCTTTGTTGAGAGGCCCTGAGAGTATGGGAGTGGGCGACTTCCTCCCAGTGCTTTGATAGCAATGCATATCCCAGGGAAGTCCAGTGTGATAGCAGGCAGACACAGCAGAGCAGTTCTGATGCCTCACAAGTAATCCCTAAAACAGGAACAGTCACCCAAGAAAGATGGTGCTAGGGACGCTGTCCCATCCTGGCAAAAATGAAGGCGAGATAGGACAACAATCCATAAAGAGGTTATGTACTCAATATTATGTTCCATGTGTATTGTCCATCTTCGCTTTCATTCTTACATCCCAGCCTTTTCGCTGTTGGAAGACTGAGTTGGTGCAATTGGATATTATTCTCTGACTTTCTTTATTGCTCTCTCTGGTATTAAACTGCCTTTATTTTGTATATTTGTTTTATTATTATAACCCCAAACAAGATCTGGGGAGCTTTCCTAGTGCATGCTGTGATAGGGTTTAGCCAAGCACTAGTGGAAGACCTCAAGCCTGTATACAAGGCCAAGTCAGATCAAAGTCCATCCTGGTAAGAATGAAGGCAAAGCTGGACAAACCTGGAATGTTATGGTGAGTACATAACTTTTTCTCAGCTGGGACCACTGAGTTAGTCCAATGCAGAGTCTATTGACTCAAGAAGTCTCATCCCTGTTGCCTTATTTTACTCCAGCAATATAGGTAGACTGTCAAATTTTATATGCAACAACTGGCATACATTGACTACAGATGACAAGTTGAAAGATCTAGCAAGGAAGAAACCTGCGTTTTAGGTACAAGAACAAGAAAAATCTGAAGCAACTTTTATACTATAACAATGTACAACAACAGAAGGTCGTAAACAGAGCAGGAACTTTTTCTTGCAATGCTTGCAGTTTCTGTAGCTTTATTAATAGTGACAGTAGTTCACAATATCCCACATTAGGTAAGACCTTTGTATTTACTGTGACTGCAGACTGTAGTACAAGAGGCATTGTCTATCTGGCACATTGCATATTGTGCTGTTCCTTTTATATAGGAAAAACTAACAGGAGTCTGAAAGAATGTTTAAGGGAACATGTTAGAAGTATCAGATTCCAAGATGAAACAAATGCACTTGCGCATCGTGTCTCTTGGTATGGAGAAGCACATGCTTTTACCTTTATGCTTATAGATAAGCTGGATTTTTCTTTTAGACTGGGTGATTTTAATATTACTGAAGTAAGAGAATTACACTGGATAATTAAATTGCAATCTTATGAAGACAAAGGATTGAATGAGAAAGTTTGTTCGAAACCTGTATTAAAATAGCAGGAGTTTAAGGAGAGGAGGTGTTTTAGTGGTACTATTTCTTTAAGCTTGATTGGTTACATTGTATCCAAGCTTCAAAATTGATCACATGATTTTGTACTAATTTGTGCTTTTGAATTATTTTAAGTTTTTTTTTTCTGGTGTATTTTAATGGTCTGACGAAGCTGCATTGTAGCTGTAAAAGCACGTACCGTTATTCAAGTATTTAGCTGTGTTTTACACAACTTGTGTTATTTTATTTCAGTAATTTATAATGCCATTGAGTTGCATTTTAATCAGCCCACAATTACATTCCTTATTTGAATATTATAAAGTGTCTTACCACATTTGTGAAATATGGTTTTGAAAGAAAAAATGGCTGAAAAACACTGGACTTATGTTGACTTTAGACTTGTGGATGGACTGTAAAGAATATGCCCCTCCGTGTCATTTAATGTTTAGAAGGACACTAAAGGGGAGGGCTAACAGTTAAGTAGAACAGTTTTTATTATTAGTATAAAACATTTCATGATATTAACAGCTTGATAAATACAGTAAAACAGTTTTGTGTAGTTGCAGGTGTTTTAAATGTGGGGGGAGTCTTTTCAGTGACTTTTACATGTGTTAAAGATAAAGTAAACAAGTACTTTAGTTAGAAATGTGTATTTTACAATATAAGGGGGTGGAGACTGGATAAAAGCAAGTTTATTGTTCATATGCTGTAATCTGATGTTGCTGGAGTGGGGTGTAAAAGTACACAGATTATAGATTTGTAGAATTAGGATTTTTTTTTATTTTACGAAAGTGAATGTCTGGATTACTACCTTTGGCTTAAACTATAAGCAGATTTCTTTCCCAGCATGTAGGCTGAAAAAGTAAGAGAATGATGAAAGCCATAGCTCTCTGCGTCCTATCTCCAAAATGAGGAACACTCGCCTTCATAATGTGTAACAAATGGGCAAAATGTGGAACACATACTAATGGCTTACTAACTACTTCAACTAGGAAGGTTGTAGAATGGTTAAAATATGCAGGTTTAACTTATAAAGAAGATCCTTTAATGAATTAATATGATTAATTTCTTTTTACCATGGATTTCACTTTAAAAAAATTCCTAACACTAAATGTGTGACAGACTCTTTCAGTGTGGAACTTTGAGGAACATGAACTTTTTAAGACCTCAAATAAGGTACGTTCCTCGTAATAAGGTACACTTGAGAGGTATGATGAAAGCCATAAAAAGCTAAGCTTCTTACAACTGCAAAGTTATTAGCTTGATTTTCACCGTCAGATGTTCAGTGGAGATGGTTTCAGCAGCTGAAGGCAGTTGCGCAATGTTTTCTGAATGAAGTTTGAAAAAGGCTCATTGCTAAGCTCATTTCCATGGTCATGAGCTGTCTGCAGGTGCAGTTAATCTTGAATTCTGAGTGTTCTTTCTTGAGGATAATTCAAAATTTAAAGTTACAGTGGGAAAGAGTTCAGTGAAAAAAATAGCTTGAAATTAAGAGGTAAACTCCCTAGCAGTTTTAATACATTAATGCAGGGAATAGAGCAGTTTAATTTTATTTAAAGATGCCTAGTGCACTTTTTCTTAAGGTTAAAAATTAATGTTTTATGAAAGCATATGCGCTGTTTTTCATATCTGTAAGGGGAAAAGAAATAAAAGAATGGACAGCAATCAGTGTAAGTGAGAGCACAGGGAGTAGCATGCACTTTAGCATGGATAACTTTAATTTTAGGTTAGTTAATGCTTGGAGGTGCAGCTGGTTTATTTGGGGCAGTTCCCATCTTGAGGGTTAAGCTTCATATTTTGAAGAGGTACATAGCTTTGTGTGTTTTGTTTCAAGTTAATTGGGGATGGGATGTTTTTATTTATTTTTTGTTGTGTGAGGATTTTAAAAGAAAGTCTTGAAAATGTGACGTGGGTTCAAATGGAGATGAGTAGAAACAATTGTACAAAAGATCAGCTTGCCAAACAGTATATGCATGTAATACAAAAGCTGCAATTAGACATTAAAAAAAACTGTCATGTATAACAGGTGGGAATACTAGCTTTTTATCATGATGGCTATGCTGCTCTTGTATTGGAATGTGGATGGCCTTACAGGTATAGATAAAAAGGAAAGGGTATTTATGTTTAAAAATGTAGAGTTGAAATAATGCAGTAGGAGACGCACTTGGAAAAAAATGACCATGTGCATTTGACAAAGCTAGGATTTCAGAAAGGATATTCAGCAGAATATCAGCACTAGAGGACAAGGGGAGTAATTGTACTAATTGCTAGAAGGGCTACAGTAGTGATGAAAAAAACAAAAATGGTAGATTTGTGGAAGTAAGGGTTATTGACAAGGGAGGAGGATTAAAAAAACCTTAAGAGCTTAAGAAAAAATTCAGCAGGGAACATTACTTATTGCTGGGGACTGGAATTTGATTTGCAATAGTGATGTATCAGCGGATCTAGAATGGACAGTATAACAAAAGAGGGTAGATTTCTGAAGGAATTTATGAAAATATTTGGTATTTATGATGTGAATTCAGTAGTAGGAATTCGGACAGGATTTACATACTATTCCCCAAGTAAAGTAACTTGGGCTAGGCTACACAGAAATTTTATTTCAAAGGAGCATGTGCATTTAATTGAAAGCTTTGACACATTCAGTAACTATTTCTGATCATGCACCAATAAAATCCAATGTAAAAATGCAGGGTAATTGAACAAAAATAAAACACTGCCTGACTTAACAGGGATGATGGAAATATTTTCAGAAGTTATAGCTGGTGACTGGGATAAAATGAAAATTGAGTTTAAAGATAGGGTTGAGATAAAAGAAAGAATTGGTTAAGAAGTACTATACTTACAGGGGTTGACAAGGGTTAAAGTATTGCAGAATAAGGGGAATCTTACAGAACAAGAAGAGGAGGAGCAAATGCAGAGTGCTAAAGAGAAGATAAGCGAGTGTCTGGATTGTATGCATGAGTTTAGCAAGACTGCAGTTAAGCAACTAATTTTTGATAACTCCAGAACACACAAACTGTAGTACAGTGACTTGGGCAACATAATGTTCTAATGGTTGTTGCTAAACGTGGGTAACCTGTAACAAGAAAAATAGCCAGAGATCCTGTAGATATTTTAGAGATTCTGGAAGTTATGAAGATTTGTATAAACCAGAGAAATGTGGAAATCAGAAAAAGTACAAATGGAAATATTTATGTAAGGCTTAAGTAAGCCAACATAAGAGGTAGACTTCTCTCAGTAAATAAGAATTAAGTTAGGAGGTGAGGAAATAAAAACACTGATGTTTAATCAATCTTCAGGAAAGTCTCCGGGAACAGATGGCATTCCTGTGGAAGTTTGGAAAGTAGGAAGAAGAAAGTGATAAAGATGTGGAAGATTTTGTTGCAGTATTTAAAAAGAGAGGCACCAAGCATCTTGTAAGAAGGCTGTAGTGGCTGTTACCTAAAGATGGTAAAGACCCATCAGACCCAGCTCTGTATAGACTCATTGCTATTTTAAACCACAGTTCTAAAGTTTGTCTGTACTAGCTAAAAGAATGGCAGAGGCAGTGTCACAATTGATAGGGATCCGTGTGGTTTTCTGGAGGGAAGACAAACATTTGACAATATTAATACAATGATAATCCAGAGGGAAGCAGAATGTAAATAAATACCTTTGTTGTTGGTGGGTCTTGATGGAGAGAGAGAGCATTTGATAAAATAAGCTGGGATTTTGATTAGGGCATTAGAATTGTTTTCATTTCTTGATGCAACAATAAGGTAAATAAGGATATATGAAGGAATGGAGTTGAGAATTAAAGTAGGAGGGTTCTTCTCGGAGCTGTGTTTGAACTGAGGAACTAGGCAGGGATGTCATTTCCTCTTCATTTGCTTTATATTTTGAGCCATTGATAAAGAAAATAAGGGACTCAGAAATACAAAGATATAATTGTTAATTAAGATAAGTTGGCTTATTTGCAAATATTTTGTACCTGATAAATACAGAAAAGAGCATCTCAGTGTTGTGGAACACTTTGAGGCCATTTAAAGTCTTTCTGGGATATAAAATAAATGAAAAAAGGCTATAGCTGTAAATTATGTACCCACACAAGAATTGGTTCAGCTGTATTCACATTGATAAGGACATGGTAAGATGAAGTATTTAGGAGTATGGGTTGAAAAGGCTTCTGTTATAGCAGCTAAGGATATGTGGGAAGAGACTAAATAAAACATACAAAAATTGAGAAACAAAAATTCTCTATTGCTCTTATTTATGGGTAGTAAGATACAAGCAGTGAAAATGTTTAGTCCCTTTAGGCTTGTATACAGGTCAGGTCAATTATTACCTTGAAGAAAAGTTGTGGACAATAATAAGGAATTGAAAACATTTATCGGAGAAGGGAAAGAGGGCAGAAGTTGAGTAAGTTGATCCTTCTAGTAGAACAAGGTGGTTTAGGTTTACCTGATTTGAAAGGTTATTTTAGAGTTACATAGTTAAGGCTCATATACACAATATCTTATGGGAGATTATTATAATTCAGAGTGCAGAGGGGTGATGAAGCAAGGTGGAAGTTAAAGAAATGTAGTGCGAGATGGATTTTGGATGCAGATCCTTCAAGCGAATAATAACCATACAGAATATTATATTCATAAAGTATCAAAGAATTCTAAGAAGTAAGCCAGTGCAGCTTTGGAGAAAGGACATTTTGCCAATAGGGATGACTCTGAGTAGGGGTACAGAAAATAAGCAAGAGGGGGCTGGGATTTACTGGAAGGGTAACGGTGGGATGAGGTCAAGAGGACATTTTTATTGCAGGCCCTACCCAGGGCTTGATCTCAGAATGCAGGCAAAGAGAAAGAGATAGGGGAATTTTAAGTGAAAGACCTGCTGTGATACAGTTTAGTTTAATCTAGAACTGAATCAGCTGTTAAAGGGATAATTTAATAGAGCATATAAAATATTGTATGATTGCTAAAAGAATCTATCAGAGGGCATGACAAGAGATTGGGAAGGAAGACCGGAAAAGCAATTAGTAAAAACAAATTGTGCGAAGACGCAAGTATGGCTCACAAGTATGCAACTAAGTCCAGAAGATTTAGGATCTTAGCTTGGAAATGTTTACCTAGGTATTTTGTATACCCCTAGCAGACTTCAAAGAATTTTTCATCTGGTGGATTGCAAATGGTAGAGATGTGATGGAGAAAGATACAACTGGGAACATATGTTTTTGGAATGTAATGAGTTGGAAGATTTAAAAAATTCCCTATGGAGTACTCTTTTCAAAATACTGGGTAAACAAATGGCTGTAAGGAAATGATTCTTTTGACCTGGGATACAGGATCTGAATTACATAGACATGCTAAGGCCTTATTAAATTTAATTCTGTTAGGTGCCAAAAAGCAATTAGTAGAAAATGGAAATCTGAGTTTACAACTGTATTTGAGGTATTGAATATTATAAAACATAGAAAAACTGAAGAGGGATCTTTAGAAAAGCGAAGAAGCAGATTATGTAGAAGGAAATGGGAGCAATACATGCATAATAATCAGGAAGAGGAGGCGTGATGTATAAGGAAAGGCAGTGATTCAGCAATTCTATAATGTTGGACTGATAGTAGCTATGAAAATACATGTGATGTATATGGCATCTGCATGTCCTCCCTGTGGTCGTGTGGGTTTCCTCCGGGTGCTCCGGTTTCCTCCCACATCCCAAAGAAATATGCTGTAGGTGGATTGGATACTCTAAATTTGCCCTAGGCATGAGTGTGTGCATGTGTGCCTTCCGTGGAAGGTTGGGCGCTGGCTGCTAACTCAACACCATAAAAACCTCCACTGCCAATCATGAGTGGACAGGTGATCTGCTGTGGTGACCCCAAACTGGGAAAAAGCAGAAAGAAGAATGTGGGTCTATATCACATAGTCGAAGTGTCAAAACTTCGACTGTGAAAATATCGAACCCAAAACTTTGAAAACTGAATACTCCGAGCACTGAGAACAGTGATTTTTTTTTCCCCCAGGGAAAAAAAATCGCTGTTACAGTACAAAATGTGATAACACACGGACAGTACATACAGTTTCTAATTTGGGGGGCTTCGTCTCCACACTTCCAATGTGGGGTGCTGTGCCCCCTACACCCCCCTACTTAAATATACCAATTCCGAGATCACACCACAGTGGAGGAAAATAGCAAAGCCGCGGAAATGGCCCACTGAATTCTTTCCCTGGGAAAGAATTCGATGATCCGCAGCTTCGTTATTTTTAGTCTTCGGACTTCCCAGTTCAAAGATTGTGTTCGGACTTCTGATATACACCCTATATATTATATTAAAATGGAAAATGTTAAATGGTTTGATGTTAAGTTGTCAATCTCGCCTTCATTCTTGCTTGATGGGTTCGGAGCCGATCCCTCGGCTCCGACTCGGCACTTGCTTTAGCTCGAGAACTGCTTTTACCAGCTCGAGGCAGCCCCATATCCCATGATGCAAGGCAGGAAGTACCCAGATCTCGTTTGCCGCTTCGCTTGGGAGGTCTTCTCTTTACCAGCTCCTGGTAAGTAATTCACATTTGTGACATTTAAGCCCCTTTTAGTTAAAAATTATTTGTTTTGATAGTTTAACTTTAATTTTAACTTTTTCTGACAGAATTCCCTGTCTATTTTAAATTTTTTTAGTCAGTTAGTTTCCCTATCCCATCCCCCCCTGTTAGGGTGTGTGTGTTGGTGCTTTTTACTAAATACCTTTTGGTATTAGTTTAATTTATTTGGACTGGTGTGTGTGTGTTGTGTTAGGGCACCATGTCTAAAGAGAGGGTTTCAGGTTTTAAGAAGTGTGACTCGTGCTGTCAGAAGATGTCTCTGACAGACGGTCACACTTCTTGCCTGTACTGTTTGGGCCCTCTTCACCTGCAGGACTCCTGTGCTATTTGTCACTCCTTCAGCCAGAGAGTCCTGCAGGAGAGACGGAATAAGTTGATTCTCAGGGGCCTTCTTAAGCCGGAGGGCTCTCCGCTAAGTCGGCCCCTCAAAGTCAACTAAATCTGCCAAGACCCAGGCTTCTGTTTCTAAGCCTGTGGCCTCGGCCCGACTCGATAGAGTCGAGATCGGCCCGCTGGAGCCGATTCTGATCCACTAAGCTTTCGGCCCGATGGCTATCGGTGCCGAATCTGCTGACCACTGTGGGGTCGGTTCCAACCGCCCGACACCCACGGCATGGGCATCGTGTCGGCTCCATCAGCTCCGACACCCATGTGGCACAGGCATCGGTGTCGGCCCGATCGGCTCCGACACCGTTACTTTGGTGGCTGTATCGGCTCCGGCTGGAGCCGATACATCGAGACGTTCTGTCGGCTCCGAGAAGTCGGTGCCGACAGGATCTGTAGTATCGGGTCCGATGGCCCCTTCCCGGAAGAGGGCGGGGGCTCCTTCCTTGGGGCCGGTACTTTTGGCTCCGGCCTCGCCTCTTCTATCGGAGCGGAGCCATCGGAGCCGATCTTCAAGGTCATCCAGGTTGTCAGATCATGACCTCGAGAGAGTGGTCAGTAGATTGCTCAAGTCACAGGTACTGGCCCAAATGCTACACAGTCCGTCTCAGCAGACGACTGTTGGTCCACACCCCGTTACAGTTCCTCCTTCAACTCTACCCCAGAGCTTGGAGTTGGAGTCTTCGGGTTTGGTTACTGCTACGGCTGGAGGACGGATACCCCCTTCTGTTCCTTCAGCCCCTACTCTTATCTCCTCTTCCTTAGAGGGATTCGGTGGTCGGGCTTCCATGGTCTCCTCCGAGGGGGTGAGTGGCATCGGACCCTTGTCCGAGCCCGCTCTTCCCCTTGGAGCCTCGGCCTTGGTGAGCTCGGCTCCGACATCTGCCTCGGAGGCTTCCCTTTCGGTGGCCCCTGGAGTTCCTAGCTCTAAGGAGCGGGGCTTCTCGGATCTGCCTGGGGGGGGAGCATTCGAGGTGATGAAGAGTGTACTGGCCACTAGTATCAGTCAGCAGTCTCTTCCCGTAGCTCCTCCCTCTATTGTACCTGTTGACATCTCTGCCACTACTCTTGCTACAGGACCCAGAGATCCTCCGCCTCAGGTTTCCCCATTGGGAATTTCCCCCTCTTCCGAGGATTCTCCTGATGTTTCGGGAGATCCTCCTAGGAAGAGGACTTGTAAGAGGAAGCATGTAGACTCCTCCGAGTCTGTCACTTCGGATACTGACTTTGATGAGTCAGAGGGATCCCCTAGATCCCCTGAGGATGTCTCCTTCTCAGACATCCTAGAACTTCTGAAACAGAGGGGAAACTGGCCCACCAACAATCCCTCTGAGGATGAGTCAGTATACCTAGAGGCGTTTGGATCTCGGCCCTCCACCTCCTGGGTGTCTCCGCCTTCGACCCCTTGATGCAGGTTATTGCTCGAAGGCGTGGACAGCACCTGACTCTGTAGAGCCAGTCCCTAGGAGGCCTTCTAAATTTATAACTGCCCCTAGTGACAAACTATTCCTTACCAAGGGTGTTCCCGCTGATGCCATGGTAGTGGCTGCCACCAAAAGGAACTTGCAGATCCTTCTGTGCCCGTCCATCCTCCTAATAAGGACTCTAGGACCATGGATAGGTACGGCAAGCGGATGTTTTCCTCAGCGACCTTTGCTATGCTCACTGAATTATCTTTGTCACTTCACCAGACTCCAGAGAGATATCCTGAAGGAGCTGGGAGAAGTAGTTCAGGATCCTACAGCTGCAGGGGCCCAAGAAAAGATTGCTTCGCAGCTAGGAACCCTCAATTCCATTGCTAACTCCTCCATGCGGCTAATATCTTATGCTGCTGATGGAGAGTAGAGCCGCAGGCACAGGTGTGGCTCTTAGACGCCAAGCCTGGATGCGGCTATGTGATTTTGCGGATCCCTTTAAGGCGTCCTTCACAAATTCTCCCTTTGATGGGTCAGCTTTGTTTGGCCCTCAGGTGAAGGAAACCTTGACCAGGTGTGAGCAGGACGGCAAGACTCTTTCTGCTGTTGGAGTCCGTTTTTCCACCCTTCTAGGCCTTATCCCAAAGGACAGAAGGGTGGGAAGATGTGGTTCCGTAAATCCCAAGGAGTCACGCCGGATTCACGTGGTCAGTTTACCCCTAGAGGCAGAGGGGTAACAACAACAGACGCCGCCTAGAGGCAGAGGGGGTCCGAAGAACCAGGGCAACAGGGAGTCTCTTCCTGAGCAGCCTTTTCAGCATCCCTGAGGTGTTGCCCGGCTGTCCCTCCTTGGAGGCAGTCGGGGGAAGACTATCACTGTACCCAGAAGCCTGGCATTCCCTCACTCAAGACAGATGGGTACAGTCGATCATATCCAAGGGTTACATAATTCCTTTCGAGGAAAGTCCCTTCCGCTCAAGTTCCCTTCCAGATGTACCACCCGGTCTAAGGGACATTGCAGAGTTAGAAATCGCAAAACTACTGCAAAAAAGAGCCATCCAGCCAGTTACACTAGACCATTCAGAGCCCGGAATCTACTCAAGGTTCTTTTTGGTCCCCAAAAAGACGGGAGACTGGAGACCAATATTGGATCTCAGCAGACTCAACAAGTCTGTCAGGAAGACAAGATTCCGAATGGTCACTCTTCAGTCAATTCTACCCTTCTTACAGAAGGACAACTGGATGTGCTCAATAGATCTTCAGGATGCACTATCACATCAAAATTCACAGACGCTCCAGGAGATTTCTCCGCTCGGCTGGGGTCCAGTCATTTCCAGTTCAGAGCCCTGCCCTTTGGTCTCACTACAGCCCCCAGAGTGTTCACCAAATGCATGGCAGTGGTCACGGCTCACCTGAGACGTCAAGGATTCTAGGTGTTTCCAGATCTCGACGACTGGCTCCTGTCAGCCACCACCAGGCATCAGCTTATACAAGCCAGGGATTACACAATAGACCTTTGCTCTCATTTAGGCATCTCAATCAACTTCGAAAAGTCATCCTTATCGCCCTGCCAGTCTATTACCTTCATAGGCGCAAACTTAGACACTGTTCGGATGTCAGCTACCCTTACAGAACAAAGAGTTTCAGACATTCAGACTCATGTCAGGATCATTCTGGCCAGCAAGAAAGTACAGGCCAGAATGGTTCTAAAGGTATTAGGTCTCATGGCTGCGGCCATTACTCTTCTTCCCCTGGCTCGATTCTACATGCGCCTCCTTCAGTGGATGCTGTTCACACAGTGGTCATACCAGCAGCTCCCTATGCGTCACCAGATTCTGGTGACACAGACATGCAAAGAACATCTTGTTTGGTGGATCACATCGTCTCAGGTTCACCAAGGCAGGTGCTTTGTACCCCGTCCCCGATAGCCACTGTCACCACGGATGCCTCCCTGATCGGGTGGGGGGGTCATTATCAGGGCAGGATGGTTCATGGGATGTGGCAACCGTTCGAGTACCATCTGCACATAAATGTCCTGGAGATAAGAGCAGTGCTTTTAACGTTGCAAGCCCTCAACGACTTTCTTCCCGTAGGGACAATTGCAGTCCACACAGACAACATGTCTGTAGTTTGGTATATCAACAAACAGGGCGGAACCAAGTCCTACCCCTTGTGTCGAGAAGCCAGACTATGGCAATGGGCTTATCTCCTCTCATCGGTTTCTGGTAGCAACGCATATCCCTGGAAAAACCAACATTCTAGCGGACAGATTGAGCAGAGCTATTCTCATGCCTCACGAGTGGTCTCTCAAGCAATCCATAGCGGAAGAGATTTTTCTGGAATGGGGTCGACCATGTTGCGATCAATTTGCTACTCCCCAAAACAGCAAATGTCCAGACTTCTTGAGCCTCTTTCCTTTATCAGGCCATCCCCCCAGAGACGCTCTGACCCAGGATTGGCCCCAGGGACTTCTTTATGCCTTCCCCCCATTTCCTCTGATCCCTCAGGTCATCCAGAAAGCTACCGTTTTGAGAGCCAAATTGATTCTCATTGCCCCTTACTGGCCTCGACAAGTTTGGTTCCCGTTCCTCCATCATCACCTTTTGGTGCAGCCGTGGCATCTGGACCCAGTGCCAGATCTACTGATTCACCAATCCGGTCAGCTGCACCGGTCAATCCCTTCTCTCAACCTCACAGCATGGTTGCTCCACTTCCTTCCCTAGCCAGGCTTCCTTTGATCTCTAACCCTGTTAGAGATATCATAGTAGCTTCACTAAAATCCTCTACCAGGAGGATTTACACGAGCAAATGGAAACGTTTCTCTTATTGGGCTAAGGCCCAAAATATTGATCCTTTTACTGCCCCTGTTCAGGCAGTTCTGGACTTTTTCATGCAGGCTCCTCTTCTTCCACAGTCAGAGTTCAATTGGCTGCTATTTCTAATTTTCATGTTGGGATAGCAGATCATAATATTATGTCCCATAGGCTCTGCAGGGCCTTCTTGAAAGGAATTTTCCTACTAAAGCCTCCAATCAGGAATCCTCCTCCTCAGTGGGATCTAAATTTAGTGCTGACATCCTTGATTCTTCCCCCCTTCGAGCCAGCTGTTTCTTGTACCCTGAAATATCTTTCTTGGAAAACTTTATTCCTAGTGGCTATTACATCTGCCAGGAGGGTGTCTGAACTTCATGCTCTTCGGTTCGACCCCCCTATTTGGTTTTTCACAAAGACAGAGTATCTTTGAGAACTAATCCATCATTTTTACCTAAGGTCGCTTCAAAAAACAATCTGAATCAATCCATTAATCTCCCTGTATTTTTTCCCAACTATTCAGATAGAGCTGAACAAAAGCTACATTATCTTGACGCCCACCGCCAGCTTAGATATTATTTGGACAGAACAAAAAAATTTAGAAAATCTGATCAACTTTTTGTTTCCTATGCGGATAATAAAAAAGGCCTTCCTGTTTCTAAAGTGACTTTGTCCAGATGGCTTTCTTCGGTCATCACTGAAATTTATACGATCAGGGGAAAACAGCTGTGCTCAAAACCTAAAGCACATTCAACTAGGAGTTTAGCTACTTCTACAGCTTTTCAAGCTAGACTGCCTTTGGACACTATTTGTGCAGCGGCCACTTGGGCCACTCCCCACACTTTTGTTTCCCATTACAAATTGGACTTGGCCTCCAGGGACAGAGCCAGTTTTGGCTCTACAGTCCTCAAGAGTTTGTTCCATTGAGCCACCCAGGATAGAGGTGCTAGGACGGTCCCATCAAGCAAGAATGAAGGCGAGATTGACAACTTAACATTAAGAAGTTATGTTCCTACCATAACGCTCCATGTTAGTTGTCTTCTCGCCTTCTTTCTTGACCCTCCCTCCTTCCCCTGGCCTGGACAGACCTTGTATAAGAAACTATTATGCTAAAGACCATTCTAACCTGGTCCTTTTCCATCTGTAAGTTTCTTCTTCCTTTGGGAAGTATTTTTATGCTTGGTGTTATTGCCCTTTTGTCAACAAACGAGATCTGGGTACTTCCTGCCTTGCATCATGGGATATGGGGCTGCCTCGAGCTGGTAAAAGGAGTTCTCGAGCTAAAGCAAGTGCCGAGTCGGAGCCGAGGGATCGGCTCCGAACCCATCAAGCAAGAAAGAAGGCGAGAGAAGACAACTAACATGGAACGTTATGGTAGGAACATAACTTCTTATTTTCGTTTGTTAATGTCTGTTTTAAGTGATAATTTAATAAAGGTGTTTAAAAAAGGATGTACTGCTTATGTGAACTTTTATTTTTGTGGGACAGGAAAGTTTAGAGAGGAATAGGCAGTATTTTATCCATCTTTGTAATGCTTATGCTGAATTTGTGGCAACCTACCTGCCACATTGATTTCTGTGTGCTCGCTTGTGTACAATTCTGATGAGAATGGAGTTCTCCTACATTTAATAAGTAAAGGCACTGGGGAAAAGGTGGAGTTTGTGTGCTGTTTATGAACACTTGGTGAAAACTTAGCTTCAAAAAACTCGCTCTGCATATGGTTTACCACTTTTGGTGCATCTTCGTAGTTACAGCATGAATACTGACTCTGGTCAAGCTGGCTGTTCTCGTGCAGTACCTAAAAAGAGAAAAAAAATTGCTTACCAAACGGCCTGTCCCATTGTCAGACTGTTTCTTCCTCATCCTATCATGAAATAAGCTGCTGTGGCCATTGGTTGTTCATCAGACTATTCTTACTTTTCCAGATTCCTCTGTTGTAGTCCTTTCAGCCATCATTAAATCCATAGTTAGCCACAACATCTTCCGGGTTTTGTCTGATAGAAGCATGAAAGAACCATCTTTTCTAGGTCTGAGACGCTTTGAGATTTCTTCTCAAACTAACCAGGACAAGAGACCATTAGAACATCATTCCTTCAAATCTGATGTCTTCTGCTGGAACTCCTGTTAAGAAAAACATTGTTCTTAAAAAAAAAAAAAAAAAAAAATCCTTACCTTGGTTAAACAGACATTACAGGCAATAAATCCTTTTATGCAGAAGTCTTTGCAGGTGGGCATCCCCTGTAAAGTTATTTCTGAGGAAACTGGATCTGATGGTTCTGACGGTTCTGACTTGGACAGACAGAGGGCTTCTTAGAGATTCCCAGGCCAATCTTTCTGAATGTGAAGAAAAGTTTAATTATCCTATCTGAATGTGAAGAAAGGTATGTCTTAAACTTGTGAGGAATTTTTTAATCAGACTATTGAAACATTTTTATGGAAAGAAATAGATGTTGTGGATACAGGTCATTCTTCTCCCTTCTCTCCATATGCCAGCCTTAAAGGATGTGTTAAAATGCTGCTTGTACTCATCCTGATACCCTGCAGTCATTCCCTAAGAATGCAGTTAATCTTTATAAGGAACCCCAACCAAATACGTTTCTTTTCTCTCACCCTAGATCTGTTCCAACTCCCCGTTCAGTTACAATCTCATTCTAACAACAGCCTAGTCTTCAGTACATACCCTTCACCTGGTGACGAGGTAAAATGTCAGACCATATAGGTAAGAGACTGTTTTCTACTTTAACCTTCAAAATTCTGAATTACCGGACATATGTGGAAATTTTTATAAAATGGACAGTCTGAGCAAATTGTTCCTACAGAAGAAAGCTCTTTCTTGGAACTGAACTTTTCAACCCTGTCTCAAGTATGTAAACTTGCTTTGAAGAGAGTATGATTTTGCAGATGCTGGGTCTAGGGCCACTGCTGTAGTGTTGAAGATATGCTTGGGAACGTGACTAAATATTTGCTGATGAGGCCAAGTCTGAAGTCTTGGATTCCATTTTAGATAGAAGTATTGTTTGCTTTTCTGCTTCAGATGTTCTCAAACAAGACTCTGACAGTGGGAGATTGATTCAGGGAGTTTCAAAGATCATTCATATACCCCAGAACAAGTCTTACAGGCCTCTCAAAAAAAAAAAAAAAAAAAAAAAATCAATCAAATACCACCCTCTTTCTGTCAAGTAGCAAATGCAAAAAAAAGAAAGAGAGATGGCCAAGGTGTGTGTGTGGGAGGGGGTTAACATCAGGAAAAAAGTCTCTTCAGAAAAAGGGAGAAACTACAGTACAGATAGACTATGCCAGCACTTCATGCCTTTTTCAGTCTCCCCGGCTGTTATCTCTACAAATCTTTCTGCTAAAACTGTCCTTCAACAAGTGATGCAGGAGAATTAGAGATGTCACTGGATACAAATACCTCCTTTCAGAGGGATACCGCCCCATCCTCCAAACCAAACTTTTTTTTCTTCAGGTTCCAGGGAGTCCCAGAACCTAAATGAGCAAAGGCTTTTACTTCAGTGTGTTTCTGGTACCAAAGAAAGAGGCCTCTTGTATACCAGTTACAGGTTCTTTCATTTCTAAATCTTTATGAATAAATTCCAAAGATCAAAGTACTGACCTTTACAGAACTTGTTAACCCTCATTCCCCTCAAAAGTTTAGACTTAAAAGATGTTTATTACAACATTCCTGCAGCCATAGCCATAAGGAGATTTCTAAGATCATTTGTTTCAGGTTAGGTTTAGATCTGTGCATATTGCAGACTGAATGGCATTGGCATATTTCCTTATTTAGATGACTTGCTTTTCTTTGCAGAGCCATTAGCTGAATGTCAAGAGTCATTAATGTGGGATATGTGTGTTGACCTGTCTGAGCTTCTATAAAAATTTCAAAATCTCCCTTGACTTGGTCTCACATGATTGTGTCCTACTTCTCCTCAAAAGCCCTTTATAACACAAGAGGGAGTGGATTTTTATTTGGATTTTTTCCAGAGCTTGTCCAGTCAGTGTGACTTCTGCAAAAAAATTTCTCAGGATCATAGGATTTGTGGCTTCTATGATTCTCCTGATACCTCCAGCCAGATTGCACGTGAAAGATGGTGGTTTCTAAAAAAAAAAAAAATGGACCTAACATTTGCATTCTCCTGAGTATCAAATTCCAGCTTTGTGCTTTATAAAAGGGAACAGTATTGGTGGAGACATCTTCAACTGAACCCAGATCTCCCATTCTGTCCTCTGATCCCAAACAATATGTTACCACTGACACTCCAGTTTTGCTTGGGGAGCAGCTACCAGAGAGGTAAAAGTGCAAGGCCTGTGAAATCCTTAAGACAGGCCAAAGCACATCAGTTTAAATTATATTTTGGCAGTTATCCATGTCTTGAAGTCTGTCTCTCACCTTTGGTCCCCAGGAAGTCTTCAAGTGATTATGGACAATACTGCAGTCATGTGATAAAGTAAGACAGTACAAGGTTTTAGTGTTACTTTCCGTAACCCTTTAAGAATCTTGCAATCAGTCAGAGCAAAACATTTGCAGACAAGTGAGGGGAGGACAGACGCTCACAAGGGGAAATTGAACAAGAGGCCCTGCAAGGAATTGATTCAGCTGTGGGACGAACCTTGAATAGATCTGTCCACCTTCTTTCAAAATAGACAACTAAAGCTGTTCCTTTCGCACACTGCCCTACTGATATATGGGTAGTAGTGCCCTGCTACCCTCCTTCTGGCAGTCTGTCCTAGCGCAGAACTCCTGCCCCTGCCTGTGAGTGAAAAGGACCAGTCAGTTTGCAGGACCAGGGCAGCCCTTCACATTCGCATAGAAGACCCTTTCAGTTTTCTTGTTCCACAGTCTGGGAAAGATCTGTTGGGATATTACTTCTCTTTGGGTGATATGAGCTACAGAGTTTAAATAAGAAACTCCTTTTGGGTTTTATTTCCTTTCTCTGCCCATGCTGGAATTGTGTATTTTGCTGATTTGTTTATTTTTTCTTGTGTAAAATCTTTGTATACTTTCAGTGACTTTTCTGTTGCACTATAAGACTTGTACTGATGATTTCTGAGCTTGTGGGGATTTTAAATATTTCAGTGTTTTATAGCTATTTCTGATTGTTTAATTATCTGATGTCCTTTTTTTGTTAACTGATGGGCTCAGATCTGACTCTGCCAAATATTGCAGACTTCAGATGCAGCTCTCAAAATCCTCCCTCTACCCATAATGCACTTTCCATCCCCATTGCCCCAGATCACGTTTTCTGCCATTCCGAACAGAGACAAGTTCATCTCCTAATTTGTGATAGTGGTTATTTGTGAGTTTTTGAACATTTTGTCATGGAAGATATTTCTCTAACTTTAGCCTCCCTCAGTCTTAGTTTTTAGAAGGTCGTTAAGAGCTTTATATATTTTTGTATACCATTGTTGGTATTTTATTTAGCCTTTTTAGCTTATAGGGTATACTCTTTATTGTACCATTGTTGGTAGTAAACGTTTTACTGTTTTTTTTTTCTCTCCCTAAAAAAAAAAAAAAAAAAAAAAGAACTTTTAGTCTTAATTCCTTGTTTGCATTTAACCATGTTGGATAAGCCAACCAGGTTTAAGAAATGCACTTCTTGTGGGCACAAAATCCGTAATTCGAATGCCCACAAGGAGTGTATGTATTGCCTTGGTGCTGAGCCCTTGGACACAGCGCGTAAAGTTAGTTTGTTATACGGTTAATCCAAGGGCCTTGGCATATAGGCATAATGGACTTATTTTAAAAGGTTTGCTTCCTGCTGCTGCTACTACTACTACTAGGATTCAAACCCACTCAATATAGTACATCTGCTCCATTGGAGCAAAAAAAAAAAAATGTTCTCTGAAGTCCCCAAGGTCTTCGGAGCCTCCAACCAAAACAAGAAAAATTTCAGATATGACAGTCTGATCTGACCATCTGATCCGAAGGCCTTTGTTCCATTGTTATTTCAGCATCCCCTACTATAACACTTTTTAGAAATTAGGTCCTTGGATCTGAAGCCTGGTATGTCTCTCAGGAATTGTATACCAGAATTTATTGCTAAACCCATATCGCACACCCTGATTGCTCAGTTGTTTCAGACTCCAAGAAACACTCCAGGATTCCATCCAAAACTTCCTCTAGGAGTTTATCAGAAGTGGATGTGGATAGGATGATGTGAAAATTTCTCAGAGCTCTGATGCAGATGGGGGTCTTACCAGCTCCATCCCCTGTTAGATCTGTGAGTGTGCCTATGACATACAGGACCATTCTAGCTTCTTCTCCAATCCTTCCTGTGTTTTGGGTCCCATCATTTGAAATCCCTGAGGTTTGGTGTCAGAGCCAATGAAAGCTGCTGCTTCAACTCAGACTATATCCTTGACTAGTTCTGCTCCAATACCATTTGATCAGAATTAGTCCCAGAGCCCAAGTGTCAGTGTCGGATCCAAGGTGATAGGTTTGGCTTTGATTTAGTCTGATCTGTCCTTTCCCCTCAGAGCCACAGACCAGGACAATTCAGATCCGGTTCCACCCTGGAGGTATGGATCTGAGAGCAGTCGAGACCTACCTTCGTTGGGAGTTTCGTCTCTGAGAGGATGAGTCAAGGCTTCTCTGGACCCATCAGCTTTTGAGGTGGTAGAAAGGGCTTTCTTTCTCCATAGAACTGCATTCTCATTTTTCATATCCTATCCCTTTTCTTTCATCAGATGTTCTTCGTGTTTTACTGTTGCAGTCATTGCATTTGGGTTATCTGCTTGCAGTAGCCCTCAGTTGGCTTGATTAACAAAGTCTTGGGTCCTGCATTGGTTGCTGTCCTTTCTTCCATGATGTCAAGTCGTCAGGGCTATAAAACATGCAGCTGACGCCATTACATCAGTCTTTCTTGCCATGCGGTGCCCGAAGCAGAAGCATTTCGCAAGTGCTGGTCGGCCGACTCCTGAAATTTTCGTTTTTGAGTTTTAGAACCGAAGTCTTCAACTAAAAGCTAAGTACCCCATTAGGGAAACTTTCTTGCTTTAAACCAATGTCAGTAAAAGTAAATAATTGCATTACTTGTGGAAAGCAAATACCTCAAATATTTTCGTTTGTACTGTATTCCTTGCCTAGGCCCATACCTCGCTGTTGGTTTTGTGCCTTATTTAAACCACAAACTATCCTTCTGTATATTTTCGCTGCTAAATATTTTGGTGCTCTGTTCAATTATCCTGATATGTCTTCGGTAAGCCATCCGACTACCGACATTCCGAAAAAACACAAAGATAAAAACAGAGACAGGCCGCCTAGGTCCAAAGCTGCCGATGCTTCTCCTAAGCCAGTCGCCAGTTCACCGGTACTTAGTGAGGCACTTTCTCAGCCCCTGATACCTGCTACTTCAGATTCGCATTCCTCTACTGAGACCCATTCCGAGTCTGGTATGCCGCGAGATGCTTCAACTGTGGAATCTGCAGATGTCTCTCTACCTTGGATGGGTCCGGAGCCGCTGTGCAGGCCCCAGTTTCTGAGGGTGTATTCAGGCCTACTGACTTGCGTATTAAACAGATGCCATCTTATTCTTCGAGGCCTAAAACTCGAACCATGCCTAGAAAACTGACTCCAAGACCGCATGGTCAGGCCTCTATGCCTAAAAAGCAAATAATTATTACGTTAATAAGGAGAAGCCAGCCTTCCCCCTCTGAGACCTAGGACTGAATTTGCTTATGATACTTCTGACCAGGATTCTGAATTTTTTGTTTCCTCCGATGACCAGGATTTACACTTATCTACCTATGAGTATTCTGATGCTGAGGACTCTCTTCCCTCTGCTTCCCCTCCCCCAGAGGATTTCTCTTTTGGTGAAACCTTGCATACTCTCAGGGAACATTTTCGTTGGGAAAGTCAGGATTTCTTTGATTCTAAAAAGAGGCCTAGGGATTTCTTACTCCTGCCCCAGCACAGGCCTTTAGCCGTACCTCTTGTACTAGACATTGTTGATGATGCCTTTTCGGAATCTATCTTGGCCCCTGACTCTCTGCCTCCTGCTCCCAGAAAACCTGATTGATATTAAAGGGTCCCGGACTCTCATGTTCCTTTTTAAAAATCCTACTGCGGATCCTGAGACCATTTCACAGGGACCCAAGGGCATTAAAGTTACTTCTGCCAAAAATCCAACCCCTCTGATACTCCAGGGCGCTGGGTAGATGGGGTAAGAAAGGTATACACTAATGCAACTTTGGCCATTAGGGCATTTAAACTGCCAGTTTCATATGTTAAAGTATCAGCAGCATATTATTGGATTGCCTAAACAGAAAATGATATTGATTCCTAATTGTGCTGAAAATAGGGATTTACAGCATTTACTGCATTCAGCTGAACAAGTTAGAAAACATACTTTGCAATGTGGTTTTTGATTCACTAGAGGCATCTTGCAGGGCTGCTGTAACTGGGTCTGTACTTAGAAGTCATGCTTGGCTTAAGGAGCAATCCTTGCCAGATCAGGTTAAAGCAAAATTACTGGATGCTCCCTTAAACCAGGACCACCTGTTTGGCAACAAGGCATTAGTTGTTCTTTAAAAAGATGGAGGAAAAAGCTAAATCTATACAAACTGTTTAAGATTTTTTTACAAGTACAACCTCCAAGGTTTAGTAGGCATTGGCCTTCCAAAAATTGGTCATTTCCTGCCTCTTCCAGACCTTCTCAGTCCAAACCCAGACACAGCAGAGCTCCCAGGCTTCAGTCCCAGGGTACACACAGGACTAAGCAGTGGGGGGGGGTCTTCACTTCCAAATCTGGGAGTAATAAAACGCCCCCCTATGGTAAACAGTCTCAATGACTTCTTTTTAAAACTTCCAAGCACTTCTCAACTGACTGACTCTTTTGGGAGGGGGGGATTGCTCCTCATGCAAAGAACTGGGAACTCATTACCCAGGACAAATGGGTTTTAAGTAGTGTCTCAGGGATGCAGATTTCGCTTCCACACGTTACCAACACCAAACGGGTGGCCAGATCTACCCCCAAATCAATGGGCAAAGGCCCAAAAGCAAGTACTTTCTGTCTTAAGCATGAGAGCTATTCAATTGGTACCAGAAGAAAAAAAAGGGACAAGGTTTCTATTCGAGACTTTTCCTGGTACCCAGAAAAGACAATTCATGGCATCCTATCCTGGACCTGTCTACTCTAAACACCTTTTTGGTGATTCCAAAATTCAAGATGCTGACTCTTCACCAGTTGCTCCCTATGCTAGGCAAAGATGCCTGGTTGGCATTGCTAGATTTAAAGGAAGCATACCTGCACATCCCAATCGGGAAATCTTGCAGAAGATACCTACGCTTCAAAGCAGGCTACATGCACCATCAGTTCTCTGCACTGCCCTTTGGCTTATCTACTGCACCCAGGGTATTCACAAAATGCCTAGCCCCAGTCATTGCATTTTGCAGGCAAAGAAACATTCAAATATACTCATACCTGGGCGATTGTCTAATTTAGGTAGAAAGCCAGGACATGCTTTTGAACCATCTTTCCTTTGTACAAAGGGTGCTGACTTGTCTGGAGTACACCATAAACAAAAAGAAGTCACACATATGATACCCTGTCAAATTATATTCTTGGGAGCAAGCTTGAATACAACTTCCCAGATGGCTTTCCTAACGCCAGAGAAACAAATTCATTTGACAACCTACTTCAAACAAGTGGCCACAAAAACCCTGCTATCGGCAAGGCAAATACTGCAAGCCTTTGGGGTTCATGGCCTCCTGCATTTTTCTAATTCCATATGCAAGACTGCATATGAGGAAACTACATTGGTATTGAAAAAGCCTATGGTGTCAACATTCTCAGGATCTAGAAGCAATGATTCCTATCATACCTTGCCTACGCCTAGAGTTCCTTTGGTGGGCAGAGGCCTGCCACCAAAACAAGGGACTAGCATTCACACTACCCCCTGCCGCCCAAACCCTAACAGACACATCAGACTATGCATGGGGGTCTCACCTGGCAGGGAAGTGCATTCAGGCAAATGGAACCCAAGTCAAATGCACCTGCATATCAGTCAAAAAGAAATATTAGCTGTACAGAATGCTCTGACAGCCTTCAAGGACCACATTCTTCCAGGACAATTAATGGTAAATACGGACAACACCACTGCTATGTGGTACATAAACAAGCAGGGGGGTACACATTCTTACCCCCTCTGTAGACTAGCCATGGCATTGTGGAACACAGCCTTGAGCTACCAAGTGCATCTACAAGCTCAATTCCTGCCAGAGAAACTAAATACAATGGCAGACGAACTAAGCAGAAACCTCATGGACCCTCACGAATGGAAACTGGAACCAAGGATTTTCAGCTTGTTGACAAGCAAACGGGGGAGCCCAGATATAGACCCGTTTGCCCCCCCCCCCCCCCCAGAACTATCAATTGGACAAATTTTGCACAAGGACTCTCCCCAAACAAGCTTGGAAAGTGGATGGCCCTGTCCTTCAGCTGGAAAAACCTATCAGTTTATGCCTTCCCTTCTCTGCCTCTGCTCTCTGAAGTACTATTAAAGATCAAACAAGACAAACCAAGGACGGTTTTGATTGAACCTGACTGGCCGCGCCAACACTGGTGTACCCCCTCTTGCACAGTGTGTCACTATTGGCCCCATGGCACCTGTCTCAGACTCCTACCCTATTGTCTCAGCAGGAGAACCAGATTCTGCACCCTCTGCTTCAAGCACTGAACCTAGCAGCCTGGCTAATTACCTAATCTCTCCTTTACCATCCCTCAGTAAACCAGTGATGGATATCATTTTAGAGGCAAGGAGGCTTAGTACTAGAAAATCTTATGCTGAAAAATGGAAAAGATTATGTGCCTGGAACCAATCTCAAGGGATGAGCACAGCAGTGCCCAATTTACCTCAGGTTTTACAGTACTTAAAACTGAGATGCTTCCAAGGGCCCTGTCTTCATCAAAATGTATGCCTCAGCCATTTCATCTCATAACACAGAATCTCCCTTCTCTCATACACTGCTCAAGCAGTTCCTCAGAGGGGCCAAAAAATTATGACCACCCAGGAGAGCTCCAACTCCTGCCTGGGATCTTAACTTTGTATTGGAAAAATTTTCTCTTCCTCCTTTCGAGCCAGCTGCTACTGCAGACTTAAAATTCCTTTCTTGGAAAACAGCTTTCCTTTTAGCAATCACTTCAGCAAAAAGGGTATCTGCATTACAGGCTCTTATGACAGTGGAGCCTTTCATCATCTTTCATGCGGACAGGGTGTCCCTCGGAACCAGTCCTTCCTTCATGCCCAAGGTGGTATCCAGTGTGGCCCTTAATCAGTCCATTCATTTGCTAACCTTCATTCCTAATCCACAGAACAAAGGGGAATGGATACTGGACTCCTTAGATGTGCACCGACAACTTAGATTCTACTTGGGCAGGACTAAACCTCAAAGGAAATATGAACTGCTGGTGGCATTTGCTGCAGGGGCAGAGTGGAAGGCTATTTCAAAGCAAACCATTTCCAAATGGATAGGCCATTGCTTTCATTTCAGCTACAAGCACCATGAAAAACCTATATCACATGGGATCAGACCCCACTTAACCAGGGCTGCATCTACCTCTACAGCCTTTCTCAGAGGTGTCCCTACCAGGGACATCCTAGAAGCTTCTACCTGGAGTTCTGTACATACTTTCACCAGGCATTACCATCTGCCAATTTTCTCTAAATCCGGAGCTGTCTTTGTCACTGCAGTCTTGTAGGGCCTTATAGCTGGTCCTAATGCTAACTAAACTTTTCCTCCCATCCTTAGCTTTGGGAATCTACCCAAATGTGATGTCTGCAACAGTGAAATATGAAGAACATAGTACAGTTGTGTACACTTACAATAAATGTAGATGTTAGAGTGTATTCACTGTTGCAGTCCCGGTTACCCTCCCTCCAGCCCCCTTACTACTTTTGGCTATACCTCTACCCTCCTTTACTATGCTCAAAAGCTTTTTGGTGTATTTGCTTTTTTGTTGGCGGTATAACCTTTTTATATTTATAGATTTAATTGCTTCCCATTAGGGGGGCACCTGACATCTGGTGCAAGAAAAACTGATGTAATGGCATTTGCTGCATGTTTTATACCCCTCACGTCATGGAAGAAAGGACAGCAACCAATGCAGGACCCAAGACTTTGTTTATCGGACCAACTGACAGCTTCTGCAAGCAGATAACCCAAATGTGATGGCTGCAACAGTGAAAATCTACATTTATGGCAAGTGTGCACAACTGAACTTTGAGCTCTGAGTCAATCAGACCTACTCAACAGGGGCAGCCAGTTCCAATAAGTGTCCAACTTGTTCCAGTAGAGGAACTTTCTCTCTCTTCTGACACCTTTCCTGAACATCCCACAGAGGAGGTGCATGGAAAAGAACGTGCAAAAGGAGACTCATTCCCCTGATGACATCATATTTGGAGATGTTTTAGAAATCCTAAAACAAAACATGGTTGGCCTTCTCAAAACCTCTCTCCAGAAGAATCTGTTTTTTTGGATGCTTTTGGCTCTGGTCCATCTGTCATGAGTCACCTCCCTGTTGGATTAACTTAATGATTTGGTGTCCTGCCAGGGTTGGAAGGAACTGGCCACTGTATAACCGATCTTGAAAAGACCAGATAAATTTTTAGCCCCAGCAACAGACCGACTCCACTGGAGCAAAGGAGTCCCAGTTGATGCTGTGCTGGTGGCGGCAGCCACCATGAAAGAGCTAGAACAGAGCTCTTCATTCACAAAAAGAGTGTAGAGTGTTGGATGGATTTTGGAAAGTTTGCCTTTCTAGCAATTGCCCTGAAGTAATTCAGCTACCTGTCAAACTTTACTAGACTTCAGAGAGAATTTTTATCAAAGAGCTATCTGATATGGAATCGGTGTCTGCAGAGGGTGTCAAAAGAACATCCTTGCAACTGACCACTCTTTTATCCATATCAAATGCTTTCATAAGATTGATCTCTCACACAGCCGAAAGAACCTCATGAGCAGCTGGTTCAGGCACTGCCTTAAGGAGATCTGCCTGGATGTGGCTATGCGAGTTTGTGGAGCCTTTTAAGACTTGCTTTACTAATGCCCCATTCATAGGTTCATAGGTGTATACTAGACTAATGGCCCTGGAGCCTTTACAAGCCTGGCCCATAGAAGTGCCCTGGCATCATGCCGCCAGTCATTAGTTCCCAGTGCCTAGATCAAGTAGACCTACTGAAGTGATCCCCAAGAAGAATTTTCTGTTTCCCATCCACTCATCAATATTTCTCGTGAAGAGGGCCAGTGAGTTGCTCTGCTTGACATGTTTGGGAAGTCTATTCTAGAGCATGGGCAGTCTCTGGGTTATGAACCTGTCCCTCCAGCATGTTTTGTTTGTGGTAATGAGGTTGAGGTCTCTGGAGCATGTGGTGCGGAAGGATTTGGATTTCTTTAGATGTAGCATTTCTAACAGAGTTGGGTTAGAATGGCTTTGTAAGTCAAGCAGAGATCGCCTCTTAGTAGACAATGAGAGAATAGTTGGAGTTATTTGAGTCTGTAGGACATGTGCTTAATGCCTAGAATCCTCTTCGTGAAGTACTTTTGTGGCCTTTCCAGTTGCATGCGTCTAGTGAGGTACCTGCCAAATGGGGCATTATACTCTGATTGATCTAATGAGGGAAGAGGAGAGAGATGATGACCTCTTTCTTCCTGTATGCAAAACACTTGGTAATGAGATGTGCCATGTAGAAGGACTTTCTAACCACACTAACCAAGTTCGCCGATGACTGCAAACTGAGAGCCATAATTGACTCTCCGGCTGACACTGACATCCTCCAAAAAGGCCTTACTAAGTTGGACACCTGGTGTCAAAGTCATGGCCTCAAGCTAAATGCCAAAAAATGCATAGTCATCCCATTTTGGAAAAACAAAACACCCATGAATTACCACATAGGTGGCAGCCCCCTTAATACAGAAAAGGTAATGAGCTCTGGGGACCCAGGTAGATAGTAATCTCTCCTTTGACAATCATATTGCCAAAGTTGTTAGGATATCCTTCTATGTGGCCCATCTAATTACTAAAGGGTTCTCATCTGGAAATAGAGTTTATAGTGCCCCTCTGCCATCATAGAGTACAATGCCCCATTTGGGATGTACCTCATAAGACACTTCCAACAGCTGGAAAGACCACAAAAGTACCTCACCAAGAGGATTTCTGGCCTCAAACATATGTCCTATGCGGACCGACTGAAAAAACTCCGGCTGTACTTCGTGGCATATCGCTTACTCAGAGGTGATATCTGCCTGATTTACAAAGCCATGTCCAGTTCAGAATTGATGGACATGCTCCACCTAAAGAAATCCAAGTCACTGCGAGCCACGTGCTGTAGTGAGATAAACCTCACCACAACAATAAATAGAACATGGTGGAGGGATAGATTCCTGTCACAGAGATTCCCCATGCTTTGGAACAAAATTCCTATCTACATTAGGCAGAGTCCCTCACTAACACTCCAAGAGAAACCTTGACGAGTGGATGGGTAATAGAAAATACACCCCTGGGATCACTTCATTGGCTCTGCTTGACAGAGGCTCAGTTAATTAATCAATGGGGCGGCGAAAGCCGACGCTCTGGCTAGGCTTATAAATGCCCTCAGGTGGATAGCCTAGTACCTACCTATGAACAGTGGCATTGTGGTGGTCGAAGGAGAGGTTGCTGTCAACCTGTGTCCCCAGATCTCTTATAACGTCTTCAGTGTTCACTGGGCTCCCATAGATGTGGTAATTAGTGGGAACGGAATTTTTTTTCCCAAAGGGATGATGCATTTTTTGGCATTAAGCTTAAGACCATAGTTTTGACACTAGTCACTGGCCTCAGACCTTTCTGTAAGATGTCTACATCACTTGGGGAGTTAATGGCTCCCAGTTTGTAGTTGTCGGTGAACTTGGTCAGCCAGAGTCACTCCATGTTGGCCTGAACTTCTGAAAAAGATACCAAACAGGAGAGGATCCAGGACTGATAACTGTGGGACTCAACTCTTGACTGGTCAGCAGTCTGACTTGAGTCCGCTACTTTCACACTGTGGGTTCTGTCACACCATTGTGCAAAGTTTGTCACTATGTTCACTTTAGTTTGTGAATAGTTTGCATTGTCTTTTCAAAGACTACTATACATCCTTGTGATGTCCACTAATTTACATATTTATCTGTATTTCTACAAGTATGCTATATTCTTAAGCACATTATAGATAAGTTGATTGGAATTCCGAGGCAATTATCACATTGCACTGCACAAAATAGCTTTGTAAGCATTTATATTAAGGGTAGGAACAATTCAGACCAATAAGCAGAACAGTGTACTACCCTGGAAAACAATGTGGTCAGCATTCTGTGTAAATGACTCTAAAATGACAAGGAGTTGAGAGCAATGGCAAATGCATTGTAAGACTAAACAACATGTCTGTATGCCTTGGAAACGCACAAAAATTGGATGATGAGATGCAATGGGCAACAAGTTTGTACACACTCATTTCTTGATTAACAGAGACCGCATTCAGATGCTAGAAGTAACAGTCGAATTAGTTGATCAGCATATGTTAGAGGATGTCTTTGCTGATAGCTGTCACAAACTCTGATAACAGATCTGACCATGCCTAACCTGCCATCTTCTCAACAAGGACATAGTCGAATGCTGTGATATGATAGAGACACTATATGTCAGCTCCTAGACTTGTGCTATTCTTTCATTGAAGCCGGTGGGACCCTTACCCTGCCAATCCCTGTGGACAATAAGGTATGTGTAGCATTGACCATCCTCACTATGGGGCATTCCATTGGCCATCAAGGAACAACAAGGTAGGGTGTGTCACAGCTGTCAGACTCTTGCAGTATGTGGGAGAGCATATATGATTCCCATGGACTTCAGAACACAGAAGAACCACTGTGCGGGTGTTCTATGATATAACCCACATTATTGAGGTCCTGAGGACCATTGACTTTAACTACATTGCCATCAATAGCCTGCCCAGTCCAACAGGAAGGGTTTCTCCTCCAGTAACTGCCAAGTGGTGTGTAGTGCACAGGGTATTATTTACAATGTGACTGTGTGCCACCCAGGAAATTCCCATGATTCACACGTACGGCACATGTCTAATCTATGCCAGTGTATAGGCTGGGGTAGGGGTTGATCTTTACTTCACAGATACAAGGTTTAATTCTGACCTCTGGATATTGGTTGGGCTTGTAATAGTCTTCAGACTGATAGCCTGTTATTTATCTATATTTGTATTTGAGCCAATTTGCAACCCACCTAGTGATATAGGGGTTGATGCCTAGTTTAATGCGTTTATCAATAATTCCTGCATGGGGAATGGTATCAAAGGCCTTGGCCAGATCGAGGTAGGCTGTATGAACTGCCTTGCCCTCATCCACAGCTCTGGTAACTGACTCGAAGTCAACCAGGTTGAGCCGGCATATGATCTACCTTTCACAAAACCAAATTGCATGGGATCTAGAGTTTGGAGATTCCCTATATCCTTGTTAATTAGGTCCATGATGATGCACTCCATAGCCTTCCATATCAGACTCTTCAGGCTAATGGGGTTATAATTCGCAAGGTCTGTAGTTGCTCTCTCTTTATAGAGATGAGTGACTGGAGCAGTGTGCCATACGGTAGGAGCAAAGCCTGAGGTGAGGCTGTGATTGAACAGGGCACACAGATGTGGTGCTAGTTCACTTAGTTAATGTCAAGCACATCCAAGGATATTGTTGGGTCCCAAGGAAGCTGTATTCTTGGCCTTGGACAATGCAGCTCTAACCTGTGGTGCAGTAATGCTGGGTGCCTGGCATTCCTCTGGTATTGTGATTGGTCCTTTGGGGGGAGGGGTAATGTTGGCACTGAATCTGTCAGCCATTATGTTGGCAGTATCTGTTGGCTCAGTATAGGAGGTACCATTGTGCTGTAACATGATATAACTGGGGAAGGCTTTGTGGTTTTTAGTGTCTGCTGCAATTTTGCCTTCATAGCTGATTTTAGAGGTTTTGATGAGGGATCTCAACTTTTTGTTGAGGCTAATAAGGGAGTTTCTTTGTCTTTAATGGCAGGGGACCACCAGACTGGTTTCGTTTTTTTGGAGGAGAGCATCTTGGTTCTTTTGGGTATGGCTAGTTCCATGCATTTATGTACGAGTTTGTACAGTGCATTGGTGTATGATTCGGCAGTCATGCATCTAATAGCCATCTCTTTTTTTTAGGAGCCCAAAGTCAGATTTGAGTAAGTTTTTCATGGTGGTTACCTTTGCGGGGGGTATGGGTGAGATGTGGATTTCCATGGTGATTAGTTTGTGTTGGGATCTAACCAGGGAGGAATTGACTATTGGTGTAGAGCAGTGGTTGCCCATGTTAGTAATAACCAGGTCAAGGATGTTGCTTCCTCTAGTGTGGGTAAGAATGAGCTGGTCCAGAGCATTGAAACTGATGAATTCCAGGAAGCGTTGGGCCAGTGTGTTGGTGCATGAGTAGTTTTCCCAGTTGATGGGAGGTGTAGGTGAAGTCACTTAGTACGATTGCATTGGGTAAGACCCTAATAGTTTCCAGGGTGCTTAGGAATGTGGAGTAAGAGTCTTGGGATATGGTTGGGGACCTATAGCAGGCTATGACCTGAATTGCCATCTTACCCAATGTTAGTTGTACCTGAAGTGTATCAGATGCATTATGCTGGGCTACTAGTCTGGAAGTGTGCATATCCTTTATGAATATGGAGACACCACCGCCTTTAGAGCTTCGGTCCATGTTCTGGGGCCGAAAGGTGTTGTAGCCTGGTAGCGCAGGGGTGCTTTCTGCTGTTTTAAACCATGTCTCCATTAGAGCACAAATGTCGACGTTTTCCATTTTGGGAAGTGCTTCGAGCAAGTGCATCTTGAAATTTAGGCTTCTAGCATTGAGCAGCATGACCCTCAGATTGCATTTCTTTATTTATAGCTGTTACTGTGGTAATTTGGTCTTTGGAACATCACCTAAAAAAGGGTTAGCAAGAGCCTTGACCAGTATCCAGAAACCCAGGGGTGACAGATGCAGGCCATATCTTGCAAAACCTCAAGGTCTGTCAATCATGTCATCCTAAGCAAGCAGACAGATACTGGATCCCCTTAAAATGACACCAGAAATGTAGCCATTTGTTGAAGTTGATAATTTTCTGCTTGTACTGTAATATCATTCTGGGTGACGTTAGTATGCCGGTCAGGGTTAGGGTCATACCTGCCTGGGCCACATAATCCGAGAGCTCCTCCATGTCTCTCTTCAATGGCACGTCCTTGTTTGAGCCAACAGTAAAACGCACTTTTCCATAGCAAACTAGATGGAAAAACTCTCAGCTGTGGGAACCAAGTTTTCTACTTCAACAAACCTTTTCCAAGAATGAGATGCAGAAAGAAATGGTCCCTGAAATCTCCAGGACCTTTGCTATGCCCATGTGGTGAGAATTCCTCCAGAGGCAGAGGAGGAAATTTATAATGGAAGACATTGCCCTAGAGGCAGAGAACTGCAGAATCAGGGTTTCAGGGATTCTGTTCTAGACAAGACCCTTCCAAAACCCCTGAAGTACTGCCCAACTGTCCATCTCTGGAGGCAGTCTGGGGACGATTGTAAATCACCCAGACACCTGGGCAAATATAACACAAGATTCATGGGTGCTAAGAATAATGTGCAGGGATTATTACATACCATTTTTCTACTCCTCCAAAAGAAAGAAGCTTCCTGATATTCCACCCCATCAAAGGAAGACTGCAGCACAAGAAATCCAAAAGCTGCTAGTCAACCAAAGGTCCCACCAAACCAAATAGGATACAAAACTTATTCTTGTTTTTTTTTAGTGTCCAAAAACAGGGGACCTCCAACCCATTTTGGATCTAAGCTGTTTGAATCAGTACATGAAGAAGTCAGAGTTCCAAGTGGTCACTGTACAGTGTATCCTACCATTTCATCACAAAGATGATTGGAGCTTGATAAATCTTGAGGACATGTGCTGCTATATCTAAATACAGATGCTCCCGAAACACATAGGCTTTTGGCTGGGAATCTGTCATTACCAATTCAGAGCCTTGCCCTTTGGACTCACCACAGCCCCCCCAGAGTGTTTACCAAATGGATGTCTGTGGTGGCAGCTCACTTAAGAATAAAAGAGCTCCATGTGTTCCCATATCTAGAAGACTGAATCCTCACTAGCCCCTCCAAGCATCTCCTCCTGCATGCCAGGGACTATTTGCTCCAGATTTACAAGTTGTTGGTATAACAGTAAACAATGCCAAATCAAACGTAACACCAGTCCAGAGCATGGAGTTCATTGATACTTTTCTGGAAATGACAAAGCAGGTAGCATATATACCTCCTCATTGCATTTTCATTATCAGAAGTCAGATTCATCATCTGATTTCCTATCCATCTCCTTTAGCAAGATCAGTACTTCAAGCACTAGATTCTGTGGAAGCCACCATTTTATTTTTTTATGCATGTTCTCCAGTGGCCTGTAGATGTTCTTCATCTCACATTGCTGCAGTCCTTACTTATGGGTAGTCCGCTGTCCTCGGTCGGCCCGAATACCAAAGTATTAGGCTGACGTCGGTCATGGGCGCTGAGATCTGACGTCAGAGCGTCAGGGTATAAAAGCGCATGACCGACGTCATATCCTCAGTCTTTTTTGCCGCATGGTCCGATGCAGAAGTAGCGTTGCAAGTGCCGTTCGGTGTTCTGAAATTTTTCGTATTCGGAGTTTCAGACCGATACCAAGTTGGGCTAAGTGCCCCGTTGGGGAATATTTTTGTTTTTTCTTGCCTCAGTTAGTTACCGGATGTCAGAAAAAGTGAATAATTGTATTTCTTGTGGGAAACAGATACCGCATAGGGATTACCACTCGCTTTGTATTCCTTGTTTGGGACCGGAGCACGACGTAGTCGGGTGTCGATTTTGTGCTAGGTTTAATAAGCGCACTATAAAACGAAGGTTAGATTGCGCTAGGTTAGTCTTTGGCAAGCGTTGTAATTATAATATGCCGTCGGATCCTCCGACGCCCTTCCATAAGAAGCAAAGACAAATCTTCAAAGCCTAGGCAGGATGATTCGTCCGTTTCGGACTCCGGTCCTTTAGAAACTACAGTGGAACAGGTGGATCCGGCTAAAGTTTCTGTTGAGACCCAGGGGGAAACTTTGTTTTTACAAGATGTGGCCTCACAGGAATCTGGTCAGGCTGAAGGGGCCTCTCAGGTTTCTGTTCTCCCTTCTGTACCTAAGGTGGTTAGGCCTTCTGCTACTATGTCTAAGGCTCCTTCTAAGGGCAGGTCTGTTTTGCCTTCCTCTGGTGTCAGTTCTGGTTCCTCAGGGTCTGTGCCTAAAAAACACATGCTTAAAATGGCTGAAGATTTGATAATTTTAATTAGAGGTTCCATGCCTCCTCCTGATAAGAGGCCCAGGGTAGAGCCAGAGTTGGAAAGTTTGGAGCAGGCCTCTGATGATTCAGAGTCTTCTGCTGAAGACATTCAGGATTTTCCTCCTTATTCTGATTCAGATGCAGAGGAATTCTACTCCTTCTGCTTCTCCTCCTGAGGATTTGTCATTTTCAGAAACACTACATTCCATGAGGGAGCATTTTAAGTGGGAAGGACAGGATTTTTCTGATTCACGGAAGAGGCTTAGGGAATTCTTGTTTTTACCTCAACATAGACCCCTAGCTATTCCTCCTGTTTTGGATGTTGTTCAAGATGTTTTCTCGGAGGCTTCCCTTAATCCAGATTCTGTGCCTCCTGCGCCAGTTAAACCGGACAGATATTACAGGGTGCCTGAGGCTCATAAATACCTGTATAAGAGTCCTAGGACGGACCCAGAGACTATTAGTCAAGGGCCTAAGGGTGTTAGAGCTTCTGTTGTAAAGAATCCGGTTCCTCTAGATAAGGAAGCTAGAGCTTTGGATAGATGGGGTAAGAAGGTGTATACCTCTTCTACTTTAGCAATGAGGGCTTTAAATTGCCAGTTTCACATGTTGAAGTATCAGAATTTCCTCCTTTCTCAGCTGAAATCTAAAGTGGATGCTTTAGCAGAGGGCATAGAGTGTAAAGAATTGCAGGATTTGGTACATGTCTCTGAACAGGTGGGTAAGCATTCTTTGCAGTGTGGTTTTGATGCTTTACAGGCTTCTTCCAGGGTGGCTGCCACTGGTTCAGTTATTCGAAGGCACGCCTGGCTTAAGGATCAGAATTTGTCAGAACATGTTAAGACTAGAATTCTGGATGCCCCTTTACAGTCTGAAGTTTTGTTTGGTCCTCCTGTGGAGTCAGTATTAAAGAAAATGGAAGACAAGGCTAAATCTATGCAGACTGTTAAAGATTTTTTGCAGGTGCAGCCTCCAAAGTTTAGTAGAAATTGGCCTACTAAGGGATGAACGTACCCTTCCTCTGATTCTCAGTCCAGGGGCAGATCTAGACGTGGTAGGGGCAGAGCTCCTTCAGACCTAGAACATGGAGTTCGCCTGCACAGTCTGCAGGTGAGGGCAGGGGCCAGTCCTTTCGTAAGCAGGCCCAATGACCGGCATTTTCAGCTGCCAGATTCCTCTTGCCTGGCAGCCCCTTTGGGAGGAAAGTTAGCTGTTTTCAAACAAAACTGGCTTTGTCACCCAGGACAAATGGGTATTGGACATTATAAACCGAGGCTACAAGTTCTATTTCCATACTTTGCCTCCTTTCAAAGGCATGCCAGACGTTCCTCCGCGGCAAAGGATAGAGGCCCACAGATTTCTTTACTTCTTCAAATGGGAGCTATACAGCCAGTTCCTCTGTCAGAAGTGGGCCTAGGCTTTTATTCTCGCCTGTTTCTAGTTCCAAAGAAAGGGAACACATGGAGACCAATTTTGGATTTATCTATCCTCAACACTTACCTGGACATTCCAAAGTTCAAGATGCTGACGTTACAACAACTTTTACCCCTGTTGGGAAAAGATCACTGGATGGTAACTCTGGATCTCAAAGAAGCTTATCTTCATGTTCTTATCAGGCCCAGTTGCAGGAGGTACCTGCGTTTTCGGGCTGGAGATTTACATTATCAGTTCTCTGCATTGCCCTTTGGCTTATCTACTGCGCCCAGAGTGTTCACAAAGGTCCTGGCTCCAGTGATAGCCTTTTTCAGGTTAAGAGGAATACAGATTTATCCTTATTTGGACGATTGCCTGATTATTGCACAAGACAAGGACGAACTTCTTCATCATCTACAGTATGTGATGGCAGTGTTAAGATGCCTAGGGTATTCTGTGAACGAAATAAAGTCCAGTCTAGTACCCTCTCAGGACATGTGCTTTCTGGGTGTGAGACTGAATACAGCTTCCCAGATGTCTTTTTTGACCCCGGACAAACAAAGAAGCCCTTCTCTTTATTTCCATCAAATGTCTCTACAGTCCAGGCTGACTGCAAGGACAGGCCTTCAAGCCTTGGGGTTCATGGCATCTTGTATTGTGGTGCTTCCCAATGCCAAACTGCATATGAGGAAGCTTCAATGGTATCTCAAAAATGTGTGGACACAACACTGCCAGGATCTAGACACTGTCATTCAGATAATACCTTGCATCCAGAAGGAATTTTTGTGGTGGGCTCAGGAATGTCACCTAAACAAGGGACTCTCTGTGACCCGACCAGAGGCGAGTCAGATTCTAACGACAGATGCCTCGGACAAGGCTTGGGGAGCACACCTCAATGGAAAATGGGTGCAAGACACGTGGCCTGTCAGACTTCAACATTTGCATATCAACTTGAAGGAGATGTTAGCAGTCCAATTTGCATTAATGGCTTTCAAGGATTTACTTCTCCCAGGGCAGGTGTTGATTCAAACAGACAACACTACTGTCGTGGTACATCAACAAGCAAGGGGGAACCCATTCTTACCCTCTTTGCAGACCAGCGATGATTTTGTGGGAGACTGCTCTCAGTTTACACCTCAATCTTCAGGCAAGGTTTCTACCAGGAACACAGAACTCCTTAGCAGATGTGTTGAGCAGACAAATAGTGGATCCTCACGAGTGGAAATTGGATCCTCAAATATTTCAAAAGTTGACAGTGTTATGGGGGACTCCAGACATAGATCTGTTCGCTTCTCCACTAAATTACCAGTTGCCAAAGTTTTGCACAAAAATGTTTCATCACACAGCTTGGAGGGTGGATGCTCTATCATTCAGTTGGAGCAATCTTCATGTTTATGCCTTTCCACCTCTGCCTCTCCTCCCCAAGGTACTCTTGAAGGCCAGACAGGACAAGCCATCCATGATTCTGATAGCGCCGGATTGGCCTTGACAGCACTGGTACCCACTACTGAGGAGTTTAGTAAGGGAGCCTCCATGGCCTCTACCTTTGATTCTGCATCTTTTGTCTCAGGAGGGCAATCATTTCCTCAATGCCAGGATTCAGTCTCTGCATCTAACAGCCTGGCATATTCCGTTTTAGACCCTGGAGGGTCTCAGCTTCCACAACAAGTTTTGAATGTTATTTTGGAGGCCAGAAGGCCTAGTACAAGGAAAGTTTACGCTGATAAATGGAGGAGATTTTTTATTTGGAGCAAAGCGAAAGACTTTGATATTTCCAGGCCTAGTTTAAGTGCTTCTCTTCAATATCTTACTGAGTTATTGGACAAAGGTTTGTCTTCCTCCTCTATAAAGATTCATGCTGCTGCAATTTCTGCTCACTATGACTGTGACCCTCCTTTATTCTCTCATCCTGTGTTTAAGCAATTTCTTAGAGGGGCAAAGAACATAAGACCCCCACGTAGAGCTCCTACTCCGGCTTGGGATCTCAATTTTGTGTTGGAAAAACTTACTCTACAACCTTTTGAGCCTGCAGCTACAGCCGAGTTAAAGTATTTGTCATGGAAAACTGCTTTTTTGTTGGCCATTACCTCTGCAAGAAGGGTTTCTGAGTTACAGGCCCTTATGGCAGTAGAGCCTTTCCTGATTTTTCATAAGGATAGGGTATCTTTGCGTACTAATCCTTCCTTTATGCCTAAAGTGGTTTCTAGTGTGGCCTTAAACCAAACTATTCATTTGCCTACTTTTTATGCAAACCCCCAAAATAAAGGGGAGAAGATTTTGCATACTTTGGACATTCACAGGCAGTTGCGTTATTATTTGAGCAGAACCAAGGAGTTCAGACAGTCTCAGCAGTTGTTTGTTTCTTTTGCTTTGAGTTCTCAGGGTAAACCTGTTTCTAAACAAACTATTTCTAAATGGATTGGGTTTTGTATTTCTTTCTGTTATTCCCATCATGGCAAGGAGATTCCGGCTGGAATCAGACCTCATTCCACTAGAGCTACTGCCACGTCTACTGCCTTTCTAAGGGGGGTAGCTACAAAAGATATTTTGGAAGCAGCTACTTGGAGTTCAGTACATACTTTTTCTAAACATTACCACCTTCCTCTTTATTCTAAGTCTAGGGCTGGATTTGCCACTGCAATTTTACAGGGCATTTTAGCAGCCCCTAATGCTTTATGATGTTTCCATCCTCCCTCTCCCGTTGCTTTGGGATTCTACCCATAAGTAAGGACTGCAGCAATGTGAGATGAAGAACATAGTACAGTTTTGTACCTACCATAAATGTAGATGTTCAAAGATCCACATTGCTGCAATCCAATTTACCCTCCCTCCTTCCCCACTGTAGTTTGGCATGGTTATATGGTTTGGGTGGTGGTTGTTGTTGGGCATGCTTTTGGGAGGTATGCTGCTTTTTGGCTGTGGCCTTTCTTTTGGGGTCTTCTGACATCTGGGGCAAGAAAAGACTGAGGATATGACGTCGGTCATGCGCTTTTATACCCTGACGCTCTGACGTCCGATCTCAGCGCCCATGACCGACGTCAGCCTAATACTTTGGTATTCGGGCCGACCGAGGACAGCGGACTACCCATAAGTAAGGACTGCAGCAATGTGGATCTTCGAACATCTACATTTATGGTAGGTACAAAACTGTACTTTGTGCAGTGGTCCATTATGCACCAATCCCTATCTTTTCCATTCAAGCTTACTCCAACTTGCAAAAATGACGCATCCATTGGTGGATCCAAGTGGACAGTATTCATCTGGGATGACATTTTGTTCTACCACCCAGTGGCCATAGTGAAAACAAGTGCTTCTCAACTGGGCTGGGGTACTATTTTCTTGGGAAGAGCAGTCCAAGGCATGTGGTCCCTCCATGAGAGCAGTTAGGATATCAGTGCTCTAGAAATGAGAGGAGCTCTGCTTGCATTGCAGGCATTTCAAGATGCTCTCCCTGATAGGGACTTTTTCAGTTCAGACTGACAAAATGGTTGTTCTCTAGTACATCAGCAGACATGGAGGGACCTCTGTCGTATCCCCTCTGCAGAGAGACCATGTTTGTGTGGGAAAGGGTGATCTCATCAGACCGCTTTCTAATTGCAATGCAAATTCTGTGGTAAACCAAAGTACTAGTGAGCAAACTAAATGGGTCCATTTTGATGCCTCACAAGTGAGCTCTCAATCAATTTGTGGTGGAAATGATATTTTGTTTGGGCCAACCTTGCCCTCTTTTCCACTCCCCACGATGAGTGCAGCAGGTACTATGCTCTTATCCCCCCTTAGGGGGGAGTCACCAAGAGATGCTGTAGTTCAGGCTTGGCCCTCTGATCTTGTTTATCCTTATCCCACTGTCCCATCGATTCCCAAACATCTGCAGAAAGCATGTCTGCTGAATAGCTCAGTAATCCTCATTGCCCCTTTCTGGCCTTGGCAGGTATGGATCATAGATTTACTAGGCTATCGACACAGAGGTCATTTCAAGTCAATGTAATGCCATAGAAAAGATTACCAAGATTTGCATTTAGTAATAGGTGCCCATGGCCAAGAGGGTTGTGGGCACTATTCCTTGTAAGAATTTACAGTTCCCCATCCATTCATCCAAATTCCTCTTGAACAGTGTCATAGAGGTGCTCTGTTACACACAAGTACGTAGCATATTCCAAAAATGCAGAGGTTGCTGGTACATATATCTGCCCCGCCAGCATGTCCTGTTTAAGTTGCAGGCCATATTTAGGTCCCTGGAACCGTTAGCCCTAGTCCTGTTTGTTTTATGGATATGCAGCAAGTTTATTAGGTATGGGTCTGAGATTGCACTGTAAACCAGGCATAAGAAGTCTATATGATACTGAGTATAGTGACAGGGAATTCAGTTGGTCTGTGTACTGCATGTGCTGAAGTCCCTTGATGTTCTAAATTAGAAACCTCTGAGGTCTCTCCAGTTGCTGCAGGTGCTTTGTATGGTACATGCAGAACAGGGCATTTTACTCCATTATGGGCCAGATTACTGCCTAGTATAGAGGTGTTATAACCTCTTTTTGCTGTCAAGGCAATGCCTTTACTAATCGTGTGCTATGTAGAAAACCTTCTTTACTATAGTAGAAGCATGGTTGAAGTTAAGGTCGCAGTCAACTTGTGATCCCAAGTCCCCTTACAGCTTTGTGGGTACTTGAGGTATTGTTGCTTTGATAGTGTGAAGGGGCATTGTTTGTGCTGAAGGAAATGATGCATTTCTTTGCATTCAGTTTGAGACCGTGACTGACACCAGTTGTTGGTTTGCACAAGACCCCCTGGAGTGTATGGACGACATTTGTGGATTCAGTAATTGCATCCAGTTTGCAGTCATTTTCAGACTTTTTCAGCTACAGCCCTTTAGGTTTTGACCCGAACTTCTGAGAAGTACATACCAAACAGTAGGGGTCCTAGCACTGACCCCTGTGGCACCTTGTTGGTAACAGGTCTCCTGGTTGATGTGGATTCACCCACTTTGATGTGTGCCTGGTTTGTGAGCCAGTTAACAACCCATCTTAGAATGAAGGGGTTTACATTCAATTTGCTAAGTTTATTGGTAATGCCGGAGTGTGAGATTGGGGTGAAAGCCTTTGCCCAAGTCTAGGTATGCTTTGTGCACAGATTTGTCCTAGTCAGTGGCCCTGTTAACATTTTCATAAAAATCCACCAGATTTAACGGGTAGGATTTGCCCTTGAAGCCTAATTGAGTAGGATCTAAGGTTTGGAGGTCTGTGTCTTTGAGGTCCGTAATGATACGTTCCATGGCCTTACAGATGAGGCTGGTTAGGCTTGTGGATCTGAAATTTCACAGGTCTGTTGGTAGGCCAACTTTGTGGAAGGGAATAACTGTTGCTGTTCTCCATTCTGCAGGAACAAAGCCTGTGGTTAGACTATGACTGAAAAAGGGTACTTAATGGTGATTCTTTTTCATGCTTTAGCCTGTTTTGAAGACAGCCTGGGATGCCGTCTGGTCTCATAGAGGCTGTGTTTTTTGCCTTGGACAAGGCAATTGCCTGTTTTTCAGATAGGTGGGGGGTTTGTGATAGGTTTGAGGGGCTAGGGGAGTGAAATTTTCACCAAACCTGTCCACAAGCAGGTTTTTTATCTCTGTGGGGTCAGTGTGAGATAGTTGGCCACTAGTTCTCCACATGCTTGGGCCCTACTTTTTAGCCTTTGTATGTAGCTGTAAAAGGCCTTATTGTTATCGCTGGCTGTGCGTCCTAACTTTTCCTCAAAAAAGTCCTTGGAGAATTTGACAAGTTGTCTTATTTGCCTGTTGAGGCTGAGGAGGGTGCTTTTCCATTGTTGGGATCTTGCCTTTGTTTTCTTGGACAGCAACTTTTTGCATTTATTGTAAAGTTTGATGCTGGATATCCACCATGGAGGCTTGTTTTTACTTAGGGCTCTGGCTTTGATTCTGTCTGGGACAGTCGAGTCTATACACTTATGCAAGTGATTGTACAGGGCTTTAGTGTAAGCTTTGGAGTAGTTAGCACTTCCGTCTGTGGTTGGGGCTCATAGTGAGGGTATAGTTTGCCTTTAAATTTTTTGGCCTGATTTCGCCCATTGTGAGTTCCGGTGTTAGTGTCAGTTCAAAGGTGACTGACTTGTGATCAGATTTAACTGAGGGCCTGACAGTTGCGGTAGTGCATCTATTTGACATGTTAGTGAGGACCAGATCTAGTATGTTTTCTCCTCTTGTTGGGGTATGAACAATTTGTTCCAGGGCATTTGAGTCAACAGTCAAGGAACTTTTGCGCTAATGAGTTAAGGCTAGCATAGGTTACCCAGTTGTTGGTGGGATAATTGAAATTTTCCATAACCAGTGCGTTTGGTAATATTTGGTTTGTTTCCAGTTTAATCAAATAGGCTTCATATGTGTCATGACCCATGGTGGGGGAACTATAACTGGCTACGACTTGAATGGGGGTCTTACCCACCATAACCTGAACTTGGAGTAACTCCATGGAGCTGTCCAGTCTAACTAGATGGGAAGTGAATTTTTCTGTAATATAGATGAACATCACTTCCTTTGTTTCTCGCACGTTCATTTTGCAGTATGAAGGTGTGGAAGGCATTGTAGGCTTGCAAGGCTAGGATACTCTGAGGCCTTGAACCAGGTTTCTGTGACTGCACAGACATCTATTTCTTCCAGTGATAGAAGTCCTTCCAGGGTGTGCAGTTTTTGGTTGAAGCTCCTACCATTTAGAAGCATAACCCTTATTTTGTTATGACTGGCAAATTTAACGTTGGTAAGTTTGAGACCTTAAATTGTACAAAAACAACAAGAGCCAGCAATTGGTGACTTAAAAAATTTGTATTCAAAGATACATAACAGCAAAAAAGACAAACCGGTTTCGGCTGGAAAAAAAAACAGCCTTCCTCAGTGTATAAATTTCATTCAAAAAACATGCTGTTTAAATACTAAAGAACAAAGACCATTGGTTGAATACTCAAATATTCATTTAGTCCTGTGGAAAATAAACCACCAAGCTTTATGATCCACTTTTTTTCTTTACAATTCAGTATATTATGCCACCCAGTTTTGTTAGTACGGTTGCCATGTACCATATCTATAATAGTAAACATAAATTGGGCTGTGGGATGAACTAGCTGATGTTTATATAAAGCATTGGTCAACTGTTTGTGTTTAATGTTGCTGATATGTTCAGAAATCCGTGATCTAATAGGACGAGAAGTCTGCCCTACATAGAATGCTCCACAGTTACATGTAGCCAAGTACATCACCCAATCGCTGCTGCAATTGGCGAAAAAACTAAGTTCAAAAACCTGGGAGCAATTTCTACTAGAAAAATCTTTGGATGTAGTGATGTATTTACAGTTAGTACAGTGGCCACAAGGAAAGCATCCACGCAAAATGTCCCCTGATATAGTGGGCTGTTTCAATACAGGATTTTTATTGTCACTGTGTTTATAGTGATTGAAATATGATTTAAGATTTTTACCATTCCTGTATGAAAAGATACATCTGTCTGGAATGATATTGGCAACTTCTTGGTCACACTGTAAGATGTTCCAGTGTCTACGGACACTCTCCAGAAGACAATTGGTATTACGACCATATGTAGTAGTGAATCTAAGTGGTTGGGGTAATGTGTCTGAATGATCCTTATATTTAAGTAAATCAACTCTCTGCATACCATTGACCTGATGTTTGGCAACAGATATGTTGCCAGTATTATAACCCCTTTGTTTAAACCTGTTTGTTAGATCACATTGATTGAGACAAAATGTAGAGTGTTTTGAACAGATCCGCTTGGCTCTAATGAATTGGGATTTCGGAATGTTCCTTGCTATATGCGGAGGATGGTAACTGGAAGCATGTAATAAAGAGTTGTACTGTGGAAACTTTCTGTACATTTCCGTTTCCAAAGTACCATCCGGACGTTTATGCAATAGAACATCCAGAAATGTTATACTGTTGATATCATGATGTTCCTTAAAAACTAGCCCCCATTCATTATTATTAAGATATGAAACAAATTCTGCAAGCCCAGATTCAGTGCCCCTCCATACAAGCCATACGTCATCCAGGTAACGTCTCCATATATCCATATCAAACAGATATATTTCTGATAGAATCATAAATGATCTGTGTTTCAACATAAGCCATAAAGAGGGCAGCATATATGGGGGCAAAGGATGCCCCCATAGCAGTCCCCTTGGTTTGCCAAAAACACAGATCCCTATAATAGAAGACGTTACATGTGAGGACATACCTAGCCATATCTACCAAAAAAGAATTGAATTCTGGACTGTACAGATTTGTTGTATCTAACCAATATGCCAAAGCTTTAAGTCCTGCCTGGTGTGGTATGTTAGTTATAATGCACCAACATCAAGTGTGCACAAAAACCAATCGGCTTCAAGTTGTGAATCAGATATTATTTGTAGAAAATTAGTTGTATCTTGTAACCTGGAATGAATAAACGGTAACAAAGGTTTCAAATATTTAGTCAAGAATAGTGACAGAGGCTCAGTGATGTAGCCTTTCCTAGATACTATAGGCCTTCCCGGAGGATGAATAGCATCCTTATGAATTTTTGGTAAAAAATATATGTACTGGGCACTAAAGTCTTTAATAATTAGTTGATGTAATGTATCATTTGAAATAATAGCCCGATCTTTAGCATCCATAAGAAAGCGTTCTATACATTTCATAAGTCTAGATGTAGGATCAACAGACATATAAGAATAGTATCTTACATCAAAAAGCTGTCTACAAGCCTCATCATCATAGTCCCCTCCAGTTCTGGATGACGACAGCACCACCCTTATCCGCAGATGTAATTACAATCTGTTTATTTTTTTGTAGTTCCAAAATAGCCTGTTTCTCAGTAGATGTGATATTATTATGTTTAAAGGCAACATCAGAACTGAAGAAATGTAGATCTTTAAGAACGCTATTTTGGAACTGATGGATTATCGCATGCATAGGTGGGGAGAAACTAGATTTATGATATATAAATTTGCCACTGTCAAAGTTACTTCCAGAATCACCAAAAAATAGTCTTAGATTTAATAATCTACAAAAGCTCAAAAGGTCTTGTGCAAATACATCTTCAGATATCATGAAACCAGGTATAAAACTTAAGCCTTTATTCAAGACATGGATTTGTGTAGAAGATAGACCAAAATTAGACAAGTTCAAAACATTATTGTTAACTTCACCATTCAAGTCTTCAATGCCATTTCCAATAGACCCTGGATGTTGTGAACGTTTCCTATGTTTGTGCCCCCCCCCCCGTCTACGTTTAGTCCTAAAGGGACAATCCCAGAAGTTCTTTTGGGGGATGGAGACCCTGATGCTGCCAGGGATTCATTGTCAGTACCAGAAGCTGTGTCCTCAATAGATGAGGTAGTATCAATATTGTGTTTGCGCAAAATAGACCTAGGTCTCTTCCTTTTCATAGTGGAAGAAGGGGGATTATTAAACCTCACATGTTTGGTCTGGTGTGTGAAAGGATTCCCACGGGAATAGTCCTCCTGGTCCCTGGAGAACTTTTTCATTTTCCTTGACCTTAACTCAGCATCAAATTTTTTAAGCTCCAAAGCTACTTTGTTGAGCCTACCCTCAAATGAAGGTTCATGTTCAAAACATTTCAATTTGTCTGCTAAAGCAGTGATTTCTGTCAACCCACTGTCAATCGCACGATTGTGGAACTTGTATAGTTCCACAACAAAGGCCATTGTGGCTTCTTGTTGTATTTTTAACCACTGTCTGGTCAGCTCCTCATCCGCATTATTTACATGGGGAATAGTATGTATACGTAACCCCCTAGGGGTTGTATTTGCGGCCTGATAGGCCTTAGAGTTTACTATGCCATACATTTGCTCGCAATGATCTTAGCTGTCTGTTAAGGTCATCAATTAAACTTTGGCATAATGCCTCTGGACTGATTAAATCTACAGGCTCAGTACTCCCATTATTGGAAGAACCCAGACCAAAGACATCCAGATCTTCTCTATCCGCAACCAAACCAGAAATGAGATTGGATAAATCCATCCATTTTGAGACCTTGTCTAAAAAAAGGCACTATGGGGGAGGCGAGAGCCTGTTCCAGCAGCTGAAAGCCTAGACGTGTCAGGTGCAAACCATCTCTGGCAAAGCAGTGAGGTTTTCGACCATGGCTTTCCCAGGCTGACAGAAACTGGATCTCCTTTGAATGACACCAAAAACTAAGCCAGTTATTGAAATCAATCAATTTTTAATTACACTGTGACATCATTCTAGGTGAGGGTAGTATGCTGCTCAAGGCTAGGGCCATGCCTGCTTTGGGACACATACTCTGAGAGCTCAGTCATGTCTCTTCATATAGTCCAGAGAAGTATGTCTGTGGTCGTTTACTCCAACATGAACTATAACAGAGTCATAATGGTACTTGTTGCTGAGAGATCAGAGTGCATGTATGATCTGATAAATCCTGGCAGCTGACTTTGACTTTCTCCTTGTCCAACCAGGTGAGTGGGACATCTGTGTCTCTCACTATTGAGTCTTCAATAACTGAAAAATGTGTTTTTCGAGTGTTGCACCTTACAGGCTTGGTAGATGAGAGACTGGTTTTATCATTCTTCATGGGTGCTGCTATGGGAACTGTTAGTTGCAGCAGTCTTGTGTTTTAGAGGTCTCTGATGTCTCCCTAGGTTTTTTTGAGAGAACCTCAGAGTATTTTTTTTGTGTTTTGGATGAATACTACGTGTATGAATATTAGTACTATGTACACTTGTAGTGGTGGGTGGGTTAGCAACCTCTTCCGTGTTGCTGTTTTGAGTGAGAGCATTTAAGATTCTTGGTGTGGATACATCTGCCACACACTATACTAGTGATTTAGTAGAGGGTTGCCTGTGTTCATAAGGTACATGGTATGGAATGGTTCCCCTTTCTTTGGTCTCACCTATTTTATCCCCCATGGATACTTGAGCCAGTTCCAGATGTCCTCTGTCATCCATCAGGGATCCAATATCCAGGCCCTCTAACTGCATGGTTTCTCCACTTCCAGTAATGATTATACAGCCCAGGCTTTCTTCCCTTGTAAGTAACACTTTGGCTTCTCAAAGAGAATCTACCAAAAAAGTATACAGAGCAAGTGGAAAAAGATACTCTCCCTTTGGGCTTAGAATAATGAGTATGACCCCCTTCCCTGCTCCAGTTTCTACTATACTTCAATTTTTAGATACTCTCTTTAAAGAAGGAGCAGGTTTTTCTACAGTTAAACTTCAACTAGCAGCAATTTCTAATTGTCATATGGGGGCAGAAATTATTTGTTGGCTTCATCCAAATTATGCAAGGCTTTTCTGAAAAGTGTTTTCCTGCTAAGACTTCCAATAAAGGATCCCTCACCTCCCTGGGATCTGACGGGGTAACTCAGAAATCTATTGAGCTTTCAGCTAAAACTGATAACAGAATTTCTTTCATGGAAAACAGTCTTCTTAATAGCCTTTACTTCTGCAGAGAGAATATCTGAACTCCAGGCTCTTTCTTCACAAATACCTTACATAATTTTTCATAAAGATAGGGTTACCTTATGGATAACCCTTCTTTTTTATCTGAAGTGGCTTATGAAGATGGCGTTAACCAATCCATTCACTTGCCAGTTGTCTTTTCAAGTTTTTCAAATAAAGGAGAGTACATGCTGCATCCATACTTCTCTACCTTTTAGTACAAAAATCTGGACAAAGCCTAAAATACATAAAAACAAAAAAATGCTACGTTGAAAAGGTAGTCTCAAAAAGTGTAGAAAATGCAGGAAGATGACACACACCACCAAGGCTGTCATGAGATGGGGTGGATAAGCACTTTCAGTAAAAACCTTCTTCAGATCCTTACCCATTAACCAATAAATGTTCTTATAAAAGTAGTAGTAGCCAATCATCAAGAATTAGGAACAAGCTGGCCCAATGAGCTTCTCAAACTGAATCAGCCATTTAGCATATAAAGATGACCAATGAGAGACTATCAGAAACTTTTTTCCAGTCAGGAGCCATGCCAGTCTCAAGTTAATTCAGAATCACAGTACGATCAATCAACAGAAAACAGGAACAAGTTGGTCCAATGAACTAGTCATACTGAACCAGCTATTTAGCATAACAAACGGACCAATCGTCTTTAATCAGGAAGCTTTTTCACCAATAGGAACCAAGTCATGACTATTCATAGTCAAGCTTGTCTTCCAGTAGAAACTAGACCTTGACTATTCATATTCATGTGAGGAAAAGAGCCAGTTAAAACACCCAGTAGAAGCAAAAGGAAACTAAGGAGCAAAATAAAATGCCCATGCTGACTTAGGTGCAGACCTTCCTGAATGATGGCATGATTTTTCTTCCCATCAGTAAAGTGGCTGTGTTTCTTAGTTTTTCTGATCAAGTAACCGTGCACAGTGACAGTTGCAAACAGTCAATCAAGAAAAATATCTTCAAATGTAAGTAAGGCAATATCTATTAGTAATTGCAAGACCAAAGTAGCCAATCTGTGGTCAAAAACACCTTCCCCTTATATGAAGGGAAAGAAAGTAAGACAGAATTCATAGCCCGAATATACTCAAGTCCATAATGCAATCAGCATGTTACATTAGATCAATTGCATTTCTTGACAAGGCCTCTTGCTTTTAAAATGGGCTTAAGAGGGATAACACCATTAAGACTGGGTGGGCGATCAGCTCTGAGTTCCATAATCCATTTAGTTTCTTGCAGTTCAGAGTTACGTCTATCACTCCTTCTCAAATTCTGTCTTGGCATACTTATGGCTATAAAATGAAACCAATGTGTTTTGTTGTTTTTAATATGCTCATATAAGGCATTGGTCTCAACACTAGTATGAATGTCAGATGGGTGTCCTAGAATCCGTTCTTTAAAAACGTCTATTGGTTTTGCCTACATAGTAGAGTGGACAGGACATGCAAGTGGCTATGTAAACAATGGTGCTCTTCCAAGTAGCTCTTCCATGGAAATAGTCTTTGAATCCAGTAACTAGATGTACAAAAACATTTGTTATAAATGTGTGGACAAGCCTTGCAAAAACCACATTTCCATGTCCCTTTCTGTGCATCAGATGTATCACTCAGATTTTGTCCACTACCAAAACCATCATTCTGACATAACAGCCTTTTTTAATTTTTTTCTGTTCGTGTAAGAGAAACTGGGGGAATTACCAACTATATTCTAATTTTTGGATCGGAAATCACAATCAGCCAATATTTCTCGATTATCCCACTTAGGCATTATCGGAGCTGTAGGTTAAAGGTACATTCCAAACGATTAGTTTGTTGTCTAGGCACAAGTCATTACACTGTTGGAATCTTGTAGTAGGGACGTCCTCTAGTGTAGAAGACTTCTGGCTGACAGTTGCCAATGACTGCAAGTTGGGGTAATCTTTGAATCTCCCCATGACATAGATAATCTTCAGAAGGGTCTGACATAGACAAATGATTAGTTCCAGGACCATGGCCTGAAAACCAAATGCAAAAATATTTGTAAGCATGCCCTTTGGGAAGTCAAATATCCCTGTAAATTACAGCATTAATAGCACACCTATAAGAATGGACTCTAGATGAGAGATCTAGGTACAGGGATAATAGCCTGAACTTTGATCACCATGCGTCCACAGTGGTGAGGAAGTCCTGTGTAGCACAGATTATAAGTAGAACTAGGGCATCCAAATTCAAAGAAGTTACAGTCCCACTGACTTGGTCCTCAGACCAGTAATCATGTACAGTGCACATTTTTTGCATGTACAACAGCTGGAGTTGCCGCCGATGTTCCTCACAAAAGAAAAAATGCAGGGTGTAAACATGACCTATGTGGATAGATTGAAAGTCATACCCTTTACTCTGTTTTCTACTGACTTTTAAGGGCTGACCTATGCCTAACCCACAAGGCACTCTCAAATCTAGCCCTGATTGAACTGTTGCACATTTGCAAGACTTAACAGCACAAGGGTCACCTGGTCTAGGGATTTAAACCTGCAATGTAAGTATATCAAAACATGTTTGAGAAAGATGTGTCTCAGGGATTACCCATTCTCTGAAACTGGCTTCCTATTCATGTTAAGCAGAGCCCTTCCCTGGTCCTCTTTTAAGTTTGGATCAATGGATGGGGAATTGTAAATTCACTCCTAGAGTAATGTCTATCTCCCTTATGGACAGGGGCATTTTGTAAAATACTCAAAAGGCATTGGCACAAACCTAAGCCATCCTTTAGCCCTTGGGGATCATAAATCGGATAAAATTAGGGTAATATTGGCTAGGCTTGTAAGGGTTCTTAAGCTGTTAGCCTAGTAATCTCCTAGGAACCTGTAAGGGCCAAGTTGGTCCTGAAAGGACTGTTGCAGGCTGGTGACTCTTCTTCCTCTACTAACAAATGTGATGAGGGTGACTGGGGTCCTAGGAAGGGCACTAAGGACCACCAAACTTTAAGAGGAGACTGAAAATGATTGGCCCCCTGTTTTGGTCCACTGTGTCAAAATGTTTCCAGTCCCGCAACTCCCCTGCCCGTTTCCTCGGTCATTGGGAATGACACCTCTGAACCACCTGTGCAGATAAGGCTCTGTCTCTTGCTGTTAGTGTCCCAAGCCCTTTCTTGTGAAAGGGAGCTCCCTTAGGCAGGACTTTTTCCCCTTCTGCCTTTCTACTTCACGAATCATCGTCTGAGTTGTCCCCTTCTCCACTCTGAATCAGAGCTTCTCCAGTTGTGATCCAGTCATGGGAGCCTTTGTCCAGCAGGCGGGCCTCCATTGGTGGCTTTGTTGGCTCAGTCCTGTTTGGTTGGAATTTTAAGACCCACCGACTTGGAGCAGCTGATGTGGTCCATTTTATAGGAACAGATGCAGTTAGGACTGTTCACCTCTGCTTGTCCTCAGCCTGAAGCCTTGGCTGTCTTAAGTTGGATTCCTCCCTCGGCCTTACTGTTCTGAGGGTCATTTTGCTAGTTGCCTTTCCTTCCAATGGTCTGGCTGATTTTGGCTCCTTACCCCCCTACAATCATAGGATCATAGGAAGTTACTAGGCTAACGGCCCTAGGGACATTATAAGCCTTGCCAAGTTCTACCCTTATTACCACAGGCAACACTTGTTGCCCCTGTACAAGAGAGACAGAAGTGGAACCCCTGGAGTGAATTTACAGGTACCCATCCAGTTGTCCAGATTGCATTTGAAGATGGTCAATGAGGTGCTGTGTTTGACATGAAGTGAGAGTGTTCCAAAATTGTGGTAACCTCTGGAAGACAAATCTGTCCCTCCAGCAGGTTCTATTAATGTCACATACCAGGCTAAGGTCTTTAGAGCGAGTAACCCATGTACCATTTGACTTGCGGATATGCAGCATTTCCAGCAAAGCAGGGTCAGAGATTGCCTTATATGCAAGGCAGAGATCACCTCTGAGTAGTCTGTATGAAATGGAGTCAAGTGACAGTGATTTCAGATGATCCACATAGGACAGATGCTGAAGAGCTTGAATTTTCCTGCTGAGGAACCTTTGTGGTGTCTGCGATTGCTACAGGTGCTTGAAAAGGTACATACCAAAAAGGTGGTTGTACTCCATTATTGGCCTGATGAGGAAAGAATACAAGGAGGTTATAACTTTTTATTTTCTAGAGGAAATACTTTTATGAAATGTGGAGACATGATCAAAGGTAAGGTTGCTGTCAACCTGTGTGCCCAGGTTTGTCACCACTGAGTGCGTACTTAGGCTTGTGCTGTTGATGTGGTAGTTAGCAGGACCATCACTCTTACTGAAAGGGATGATGCATTTTTTTGCATTGAGTTTAAGGCCATGACTTTGGCACCAATCATTTGTTTGTGTAAGACCCTCTTGTAGGATGTTGACATTTGGAGATTCTGTGACCACTCCAAGTTTGCAGTCATCAGCAAACTTTGTCAACCACAGACCTTTAGTTTTTGCTTATACTTTGGAGAAATAGATTCCAAAAGTAGGGGGTCCTAGGACTGATCCCTGTGGAACATCACTGGTTAAAGGTTTGCTTTTGTGTGTTCCATCAGTGAGCCAGTTGACGACCCATCTAATGATGTAAGGGTTGATGCCTAGCTGGGTGATTTTGTCAATGATGCCTTGGTGGGGGGATAGCCTTGGCTGTCTAGGTAGGCTGTATGTACAGATCTCCCTACATCCAGGGCCTTGGTGACCGTGTTGAAGTCCATCAGGTTTAACACACACTATCTCCTTTTGACAAATCCAAACTGAATAGGGGCAAGTGTTTGGAGATTATCTACATCTTTGATGAGATCCATGATTCACTCCATGGCCTTGCAGATAAGGCTAGTCAGGCTAATAGGTCTATAGTTCCTGGGGTCAGTGGAAGCCCCACCTTTGTGCAAGGGAATAACGATGACAGTTTACCATTCAGCTGGGATGATTACGCCTGTGCTTGGACTATGAAGAGAGTACCCAGTGGTGTTGCTAATTCTTTGAGCCCATGCAGGATGCAGCCTTTGGTATTGGGTCCCATAGATGCTGTGTTTTTGGCATTAGAGAGGGTGTTTACAACCTGCTCTTTAGAGATGCAAGGTAGGGGACACGTAATAGGTATGTCATGGGGTACGTGTGGTGGGGAAAGGGGAGTGAGGTTTTCATGCAACCTATTGGCCAACAGGTTAGCTGTTTCCACAGGCTCAGTATATGTGGTATCATTAATTACCAGTTTGGAACAAATCTGGGCCTTTCCTTTAAGGTTACGGGTGTAACTAAAGAATGCCTTATGGTCCTCCTTAGGTAAGGAAACTAATTTGAATTTGTAGTTTGCTTTCAAGGACTTCACAAGAAGTTTTATTTGCTTGTTTAAGCAGAGGAGGGAGTATTGCCAGTTTAGGGCTTGCTGCCTATTACTCTTAGACAGCAATTTCTTCCTTTTACTGTAAAGCCTGTTAATGGCAGTTGTCCATCAGGCAGGTTTGCTCTTCCTGGAGCTTGTTTTGGTCCTATCAGGTACGACTGAGTCAATGCAGTTCTTCAGGTGTTTTTGTAAAGCATTGGTGTAAAACTCTGCATAATTGCCATTTCTATTTTGGGGGGGGGGGGTGAGTTGCAGTGAAGCTGTTTATACCATCCCATAAGAGGTTATAATCTGCTTTGGAGGAGTTTTTTAGTTTATTTGCTGGTGGGGTGGGGATAGGTGTGATAGTTACTTCAAATGACACTGATTTGTGGTCAGATCTCACCAGGGAAGCCCTCGCAGTGGGGGGTGCTATAGTGGACCCCCATACTGGTAAGCCACCAGATCCAGGATGTTGGCACTCCTTGTTGGGGGTGTCAACCAGCTAGTCCAGGGCATTGGGGTTAATGAATTTGAGGAACCTTTGGTGAAGTGAGTCTGAGCGCAATTAATTTACCCAGTCAATGAATGGGCAGTTAGTCGCCCAAAGCCATGGTGTTCAGGTGTGTCTTGATGGTTTCAAGTATATCCAAATAGGTAGAGTAGGTGTCCTGATTCATGGAGAGGGATCCTGTAGCTGGCAGTGACATGAATAGGTGTCCTACCAACAGTTAATTGCACCTGAAGTATCTCCAGGGAATCATACTGATTAATCTGGAGGTGTATTTATCTTTAATGAATATTGATACACCACCTCCTGTAGTTTTCATGCCTTCATTTTATGATCTTAATGTGTGGAAGGAGGTCTAAATCTGTATGGCTGGGGTACTCTCCACAGCCTTGAACCCAGGTCTCCATGACTGCACAAATGTGTTTTTCCAGGGTGAAGACTGCTTCCAGTGAGTGCAGTTTCATTTTAAGACACTGCGTTTAGCAGCATAACTTTGAGACTGTTTTTAGATGGAGTTTTTACATTGGGAGTTTTGTCCTTGAGACACTGCCTGAAAAAGGCACTATGAGGTGGCAAGAGTCTTATCCAGCAGCTGAAATACCAGAGGTGACAGATGAAGGCCATCTCTGGCAAAGCATTGAGGTTTGTCTATCATGTCATCCCAAGCTTGACAGATACTGGATCCCCTTAGAATGACACCAGAAAGTAAGCCAATTATTAAAGTCTGTAATTTTCTGTTTGTATTGAGGCATCATCCTAGGAGAAGATAAAATGCTGCTTAAGGCTAGGGACTTACCTGCCATAGACATAGTCCAGGAGCTCCGTCACGTCTTTCTTTATATAGTCCAGAGAGGTACATCTCAAGTAAATCACACCAACATGGACTGTGACAGAGTCATAACAGTACCAGTTGAGAGACTTGAATGCATGTGTGATGTGGCGGATCATGGCACCTGACAGCTGATCATGACCTTTTCCTCATCTAGCCTGGTGAAAGGGACATCTGTGTGCTTCATGATGGAATCACCTGTGACTAATATGTTTGGTTTTGTGTTTTGCCTTAAGGGCTTGACAGGTCAGAGACTGGTGCGTAAGCTGTTGTGTGTGTTGTGCTCTGCAGAGGAAGTATGTGCAGTGTGCTTGTGTTTGGGAAGTCTTTGGTATTTAGGTATTTTCTGGTGAGGACCTCCACATATGTACGTATGTATGATATAGGTTTGGCTGGAGTAGGAGGTGTGGTGTGTATGCTGACAATCCGCTCATTGTCATATGTACTGACTGCTGTATGAGAGAGCATAGATTAAAGGTTCTTAATATAGCTGCGTCTCTTACATGTTGAGTTTGTGTGCACTAGGAGTAAGGGGTTGTCAATTAATGAGGCAGTTGATACACTGCTTCACGATGCCCATGTTGGCCAAACTGACTGGAGGAACTGAGAAATTGTCCATCCATGGTGTTAGGTAAATTTATATGGTCAGGAAAAAAAGGTCGCACTTAGGAATGGCTAGTGGATGACAGGTATGTTGGTACCTCTGAGGCTGTGCTTGGTGTTCATCTGACAGTAGAGCAGGGCTACGAAAAACCTGTAGAGGGCCACAAGAAAAGTGCTAAGGGAAAATTTAATGAGCAAAACATTTCCGTTTATAACCACCAGTGATAACCACCGCTATGCAGCATTGCACAATGGTGCGCTACATGCAAACAAGCTCAAATGCAGGGCTTAAATAAAACAAGAAATAACTCTCAACTAGCCAATAAGGATGCTCTCTGTCTGAACTCTAGTCCAATCACCCTCGATTAGATGGGACCAAGACAGTACTGTACTCGCACAAGGGTGCAGAAGGGCCTTCAACGAAGATGGCTTGAATTTGATGATCAGAAGTTAAAAACAGACCCAAAAACAGCAAACCTGGAACTGGATTAAGCTACAGCTGAACTAGTATGGTAATACAGTAAAATGTGGCAAAAAAAAAAATAATAAAACAGTTCAATCAATTCAGACAGACAGTAGAATGCGAATACAAATTAAAAGTGCAATATAAGAGCAACAGCAGCCACTTATAGTTAGTTGGAAACAAAGGATGCCTCAGATCATTCAGTGTGTGTCAGTGAAGAGCTGGTTTTAGTGCTCAAGTGATACCAGTCAGTCTAGATTCAGGAAGTCGTAATCTGGCCTGTGCTATGAAATGTACAAGTAGAAATTCAGAGTGCATAAAATCAGTCACAACAGCAGAAAATAGTCTAAAAAGTTTAAAACAGCACTTCCCAGCTTACAAGGGTGTAGGCCACACTCCCAACTCCACAAGAGTCTAGATCACACATCTTCCTAATATAAAACAACTGGTTTTGGAGCCCAAGTGGTTTTGTCAACTCTGGCCACATTGCTGCTGGCTGAGTTGGACCTCTGAGCCAACAGGTTGAGATGCAAGTTTCCAGGCCCTGTAAATTTCCAGTTTTGGGATTGTCCCTCACACGTGGCTCCTCTGCTTTTGACAGTTCAGCTCAGGTCTTGGCACTGAGGCAAGCTGGAGTGGCTCTGGAGTCCTTTTTGTCCTTGGGATCTTCGGATCCTAGGTTTGCAGGCTCTGGGCAGCCTGCTTCACTTTCTGCCTTTGATGTTGAGAGTATGTTCTCTCAGGAGGAGTTGTCAGCTGCAACCAGTATCCCTCCATCTTCAATGTCTGCACTTGTGGACATGCTTCACTCTGCTCCTGGACACCCCACCCCAAGTGGTCTCCAGTATGCCATATCTTCATGACCTAGTACTACTTCCATGGCTGTTGTCAAATCCAGAGACTATACAATTTTTTTTTTGGAATTTCCAAATTTGCATCCCTAGCATCTTCCAATGTGACACCCCTGTCAGAGAAAGGTGAAGCCAAAATCCACAAGCTTTTTAGTACATCAAGTCATTGAAGAGGTCCCACTAGCCCAGTACACATCTGGGTTCTATTCAACATTCTTTTTTTGTTCCAAAGAACAAGGGCGTCAGGCCAGTTCTGGATTTTGAGCAAGTTGAATAATTTTGTAAAACAGACCAAGTTCAGTATGGTCACTGTGCAATCCATTCTGCCTCTCTTGAGGAAGGACAATGGGATGTGTTCTGTTCATCTCAAGGATGCATACCATCACAAAGATAGTAAGGGATTCCAGGAATTGTGCGTTACTGGCTGGAGGCCAGTCATCAGTTCAGAGCATATTCTTTTGGTTATACCAGTACTCCCCGGGTGTTCAGTTGTGTAGCAGTCATTGCAGCCTGGTTTAGGCAGCAGGGTTCCAGATCATCCCTTACCTGAACGTTTGGCTCCTAACTGCCTCCACAAGAACATCCTTGGAGCCAGGGACACCTTATTACAGTTGCTGTGTCCCTTGGGCATTACAATCTGCTATCAAAAGTCCAACTTATTTCCTGTGTAAACAGTAGTGTTCATGGGTTGCCACTTGGACATAGTTTCTGAGATTGTAATACTCAGATTCTGGAGCATCAACCCTGCGGAGTCTTGGTTTCCTTTCTGTCGTACTGAAAAACTCAGGCTTCCAGTGTTCACAAGTTCTTGAGGCCTATGGCAGCTGCCAACTGCTTGGTTCCCCTAGTGAGGTACAGCATTAGGATTTCTTAGTAGACTCCAGCAGTACAATGGTCCTGCCTAACACATCTGATGGAGTTCCCCATTGTTTTGACAAATGTCTGTCAAGATTAGATCAGGTGGTGGGTGGAGTCTCCCTTGTCCATTGTGAGACCGTTCTAATCCCCTCCCCCCAACACAGTAACTTCCCTCTTTTTGAGTGGGGGTGGGAGGACATTTCAAAGGGGGGGGGGACTGTCCAAGGATCCTGTTTGCTTTTCAGGACATTCTTCCCATGGGTATGATTTCACTTCAGCCTGGCAGTGTCTTTCGTCTGGTGTCTGAGCAAATGGGGGATGGGGGGGGTGCCCATTCCTATTCTGTTTGCCACAGGCCTCGAGTCTGGCACTGGACAATTTTATCTCAATTTCTGGTTGCAACATGCATCCTAGGGAAATCCAGACAGTTTGATCAGGAACACTTTCTACTTCAGTGGTACCTGAATATGGCAGTTTCCATGCAGTTTGTTGAGTCTGTTCATATTCCCATCCAGCACCATGGATATCTGCTGTTATGCCATAGTCCCTCCTCAGAGACAGTCAGCCAGGAATGATCTGTATGTTTGTCCCCAGGGCTCATGCATACCTATCCCCCAAATGCGCTGGTAGTGTTTTCAAAACGCATCCCATTGCAGAGTGACCATAAACCTTATTGCCCTCTTTTAACCCCATCAGGTGTGCCTCCTCTTTCTTTGACCTTTCCAAAGTGTCCTCCTTGGGTCCTGGAACCCATTCCAGGTCTGATATTTCACCCACCTGGCCTGGATCTGGCTGACCTTCACACACTCTGGTTAACCACATGGTTTGTCCCATTCCCTTGATGGCCAAAAGTCCTAAGCTTTCAGAAAGAATAGTGCATATTTTGTCATCTAGACAAAATATGCCTACATGTGTGGTGTATGGCAATAAGTGGGAGCATTACACTTGCGTCAACTCTGAGGGTTTGGATCCCTTTCCAGTCCCTCTGGAGGTGATTTTGGACTTTCTAGGCACCTTGTATAACTCAGGATCCAGATATTCTACTATCAAGGTACAATTGGCAGCTATTTTCAATTTTCACATTTGTAGGGATAATATGCCATTGACTGCTCTTAAAATTTCAAAGGCCTTTATCAAAGGTACTTTCTTCTTGCATCCTCCTGTCCAGGAACCCTGTCCCACCATGGGATTTGTCTTTCATACTTCAGGTGCTGGCTTCATTTCCATTTTATCCTTCTGCTACAGCTGACTTTGTTATTGTTTTGGAAGATTTTATTCTTGGCATTTACTTTCTCCAAGCAGGTGACAGAAACTGCAGGCTCTCTGTTTGGTGCCTCCATATTTAATTTGACTATGGAGAAAAATTTAAATCAGTCCATTCACTTGCCAGTGTTCTTTCCTGAATTTTCTAACAGAGGGGAGTATGTACTGCGTTGTCTTGATGTCCATAGACAATTGCGGTTGTACTTTGGCAGAAGCAAATCTTTCAGAAAGTCCAAACAGTTATTTTTCTCTTTTTCAAAAGCCTGGTTGGGCATGGCAGTCTAAGGTTTCTCTCTCATTTGGCTCTCTGATCGTATTTCCCTTGGGTGTAGTTTGAAAGGAGAGCCCTTGTATTGTAAATCAAAAGGTTATTCTACTAGTGCTGTGGCTACTACATTTTTTTCTCCAGAGCTGCTTTGTATGATAGGACCCACCTAAGTAGCAGTTGTATAAATGTGTGTCTCCCACTACAAATTGTACATTCTGTAAAGATCCAGTGTGGTTTCTTGCGCCATATTGGTCATATATATATATATATATATATATATATATATATATATATATATATATATATATGTATATCTATATATATCTATAGATATATATATATAAACATATTTGGTCATAACTATTTCATATGTGCACACTACTAACTTTATTTTTTTTTACAGTGATCTTCACTGAAATGCTTTTTTCTTTTTGAACCTGTATCTACTAGAAAACTATTGAATACTACTTTGTGTAGACTGACTAGAAGATATGTATTCTGCATCTTACTTGGATGTATACTGCTGTACTATCTAATTAATGTATATTGCTTATATTTCTGTGTAGCTTTTCTTCCTGGGCCTCTGTTGAAAATGGGCTTCTGGCCCAGTCGGACTTTCCTGGTAAACAAATGTAAATAAATTAATAAATAAATATTGTGCATTATCCTTCTGTAATACCTCCCTAGGGTTTTATGTGGCTGGGGGACTTTGTCCCACAGGTGGAATCCAGATAGAAAACAACATCAGATACAAAAGTTATTTACTTGCTGTAATGATAGACCCGTGTTCGCTTTCTATTTGCTTTAGTCTTCTTTCCCTCCTACCATTGTGGTCAGTTTCTAGGTCATGGGATGACTGAGTTGGGGAGGTTGATTTTCCTCTGTTGTGGGCCTTAGTATTTTCCTGTTGGGATTGACTGATGTCAGGTTGGGCAGAGGTGTGCAAACTCTATCTGAAGTAATCTTGAGTTGGGGGTTACAGGTAGAGGAGGCAGAGATTGGCGGGGTGAAGTCTTTGGAGTATGTGTGGTCTCCTCAAACAAATTCTTCCTTCATGGGACTTCAATTATGTTCTTGAAAAATTGACATTAGATCACAATTTCAGTAGCCTAAACTGTATGGGTTGCATCCTGACAGGTATACAGCTGTCATTCAGCATTTAAAGCTTCTGGGTACTGTCCATGCACCCTAACCACTAAGGGGTTAGAGAGTTGCATAAAATCAGTGTTTAGGTCACCAAACCATCCAAACTTTATTGACTTTGCAATGCACTCTTCCTGCAAGCCCCAAGTGATCATTCTGCCAGAGTTGCTTCAAGGCTGGGCAGATAAATATCCTCCTCAGGAAAACATTCCACTTAATTTTTGAGGCATTTTCCCCCGCAGAAATCTTGTTTTAGCTAGGAAAATGCTTTTTCTGCTAGTCATTAAAATTTTTCTGCAAAGGGTTGGACAGGGAAAACTGGCTGGATTTGATATCTGATTTTGGAAGTTTTTATTCAGATTCCCAGGGTGACTGCTCTTTCTGAAACCACATTCAGAATGGAATATTTGTTTCAGTGGGAACATTGTGAAATTCCAGTGACCCCCCCCCAAAAAAAATGCAGAAGATTTGGAGAGTTTTCTTGACTTCCTGCGGAAAGCCCGAAAGTCAACACCTGCCCCAAAAAAGTCTGTATAAAATCCCTTACTCACAAATACACTGTCTAATCCCAGTCAGACCCTGCAGTTGTATCTTCCACAAAAATGTCAAACATCTGGTGAATACTAACCCTATCCTTTCTTATGAATATGATATGCTGTTCATAGACCTGAGGGAAAAAAAGTTTCAGAATTCTAAGCTGCCTGTTTCATATTCTAAAATTCCTTCTTGGTTCTTTTGAGACGAAGAGGAGTTTAACTGCTATTCTCACTTCAGAGATTAAAACCTCTCTAAACTCTTTAATAGCTTGTTTCTCAGGTAACCAAACACCTTGTAAGGTATTACTATCACTCTACTGGTACTGTGTGCTACTGGATCAGTTCTGAAAAGGTTTGCTTGGTTGTATTCTCAAAATTTTCGAGAATATGTCAAAGCTGAGATTTTTATTTTTTCTCTTGGTAGAGTTATTTTGTCCCTTGTATTTATCATCTTTCGGCTCTTCCCATTGGGGGTCGCCACAGCGGATCATCTGTTTCCATTTATTCCTGTCCTCTGCAAGCTCTGTCACACCAACCACCTGCATGCCCTCTCTCACCACATCCATAAACCTTATCTTAGGCCTTCCTCTTTTCCTGTTACCTGGTAGCTCCCTTCTATTGAGGTTCTTAAAATATAGAGGGAAGTTGACTGAAGGGGTTACTATACATTTCAACCCTCGTTTTGTAAGTTCAGTAACAATTTTTTCTATTTGGGACCCTTTTCCAGGAAACGAGGTACAAGCAACTGATTTTTAAAAAGCAATGGCAAGGAAGCTCAAAGAAGAAAGGTGGGGGGGGGGGATTGCTTTCAGAACCTCTGTCAAAAAGACAGAATGACAGTCTGCCCCCCACCCCACCCCACCTAGGCAACTCATTAAATCATTCCTGTGGTAGGTTTGCATTTTTTTCTGAATGGCATCAGTGATGATCTCAGATGAATGGGTTCTGAGAATCATTCAACAAGGATACAGATGGCAGTGTGGGAGTCCCTCCTTCATTTTCAGGTAATTCCTCCTCATCCTGGAAGCCAATCTTAGTTTATTCCAGTCTTGGTACGTATTCTCTGTAGGGATCATAGAACTTTTACCTCCAGATTAGGAAAGGGGAGAGGATTTTTGTGGATTTTTCTGATTGCAAAGAAGGAAGGAAATTGCAGATCAGTCATAGATCTTTCTTTTGTAAATATTTACATCCAAGAACAAAATGTAATTTCAGTCTGGGTTACCCTTCATATTTTCAGATTTTTTGATATACGTAAAGATGCTTATCCCATTACATTTCAGACTTTCTATATCTGGCTTACAATTTCATTTCTGTCTGTTTGGACTAATTGCACCTCCAGTGGCACCAGTAATTGCTTACTACAGATTCAAGAGGTTCACACATCTTTCCATGTTTAGATGACTGTGTTGTATTTATTGTCTCTCAAAATGTCAGGAATCTCTGACCTGGGTAGAGGAGCTCCTCCTCAATCTGGAGATCCATATGTATTTGTGAAAATCATCTGTTCTATCAGGCAAGATACTATTTCTGGTTTGCCTTCTAGACACATACCTTAGAAGGGACTTTGCTCTTAATTACAAAAGAATTTTACAAAAAAAAATTCCCAATCTTTTCCAGTCAGTCTCTGACCTCTGCTAGAGAATGTTTCAAGATTCTGGATTGCTTGGCCTGTACAATGCTCTTGATTACTCTGGTCAAACTTCACATAAGGAAAACTTAGAGATATCTCAAATCAGTCTAGCCCCATTGTCAGCACCCTCCTGTCTTTTCTGATTCCCATGCTGAGATTTGTAAGAAGGAAGTTAGTGGTGGGTTGACCAGATGTCTGTCAGACCTGGTCGTCTTTTCTACCTTCCACCCCCACCTACTCGGATTGTAATTATGAATGCATTGAACTTTGCTTGGAGAGTGATAACTATTTGAAATGTTAGTACCTGCTACATTGAGTCCTGAAACACGGAAAGTCAATGGCCGAAAAAATGGAACAAAGTCGGATATGGCCATTGACCTGAATATTTCTTTTTCTCCAAGGTGTGGTGATCTGAGTTGATGTATATGGGGGGTGTGGAGAGCTTGCTCCCCTGCAAAAAAAAAGTTATTTAAAGGAGATCATCAACATTTGAAATTTGCTCCGGTATTTGAGTTTTTAATCCTTTTTTTTTTTCAGTAGGGAGCTTGGAGAGCTGTTTCCCAAGTGGAAAAGTTCTGGGTCTGTGAAACAAACAGGACAGATCAAAACTCAGAAAGAGATGCCACTAGTAAATGCTCACAATTCTCTTAAGTCATCTTTGGTCTCCAGGGCCTCTTCTAGAAATCTCAGACAAATACCACAGTGATATGGTACATAAATGAGGGTTAACACACTTCTATCCCGTTTGCAAAATAGACATGATAGCCTGAGATTTAGCAATTCACACACACACCTCTTAAATTCTGTAAGAGCAGAACATTATTGCCGACAAGCTGAACAGGGCTAGGAAAGAATTATGACTAGAAACTAAATTCTGGAGTCTACCAGGAATTGGTCCATCTGTATGGAACTCCACAATTAGATCTGTTCTCCTTCATTAACAGTTAGAAAGAAATTCTGCTCCAGGATTCCTTGCAAGTAAGCCTGACAGACGAGTTATATTCTCATTTCCATGGGCTGGAATGTTCCTGTACTCATTTCCACCCTTTCTGCTGATATCGAAGGTTCTTCTAAAGATTCAGAGGGACTCCCGAAATGTAATTGTGGTAACTCATAGGTTCATAGGTAGGTACTAGGCTATTGGCCCTAGGGCCTATATAAGCCTAGCCAAAAAATGTACCCTGGCTTTCGCCACCCAAGAAAATTGTTTTCCTGTGCCCCTGTCGAGCAGAGCCACAGAAGTGATCACTGTGGTGAATTTCCCATTTCCCATCCAATCATCAAGATTTTTCTTGAGTGCTAATGAGGAGCTCTGTTTGATATAGGTAGTCTGTTCCAGAGTATGGGAAGTCTCTGGGACAGGAATCTATCCCTCCAGCATGTTCTGTTTATTGTTGTGACAAGGTTTAGGTCCCTAGAGTGTGTAGCTCGGAGGGATTGGGATTTCTTTAAGTGGAGCATGTCCAACAGCTCTGGGTTTGACATAGCTTTGTATGTTAGGCAGAAATCGCCCCGGAGTAGGCAATATGCAATGGAGTAAAGCTGTAGTTTTTTGAGACTGTCTGCGTAGGGCATCTGTTTGAGGCCAGTAATCCTCTTTGTGAGGTATTTCTGTGGTCTTTCCAGTTGTTGTAGATGTCTTGAGGTACATACCAAAAGGGGCATTGTACTTTATAATGGGTCTAATGAGTGATGAGTAGAGGGGAACAATGACCTCTTTTTTTCTGGATGAGAATCCTTTTGTGATGAGATGAGCCACGTAGAAGGATTTCCTGACCACTGTAGCGATGTGATTATCAAAGGAGAGACTACTGTCCACCTGTGTCCCACGGTCTCATCACATTTTCGGCATTAAGTAGACTACCAGCTATGTGGTAGTTCATGGGTACAGAGTTTTTACCAAAGGGGATGACAATACGCTTTTTGGCATTGAGCTTCAGGCCATGGCTTTGGCACCAGGTATCTGTCTCAGTGAGGCCCTTTTGTAGTTTGCCCACATTGTTAGGAGTTTCGATTATAGCTCCTAGTTTGCAGTCATCTACAAACTTTGTTAGCCAAAGACCTTCTGTGTTAGCCTGCACTTCAGAGAAGTAGATACCAAACAGGAGAGGACCCAGGACTGAACCTTGTGGTACTCCACTTGTCACTGGTCTGAAGTCGGATTTGGAATCCACTACTTTCACAGTGTGGGTTCTGTCAGTGAGCCAGTTGGCAACCCATCTTGTGAAATAGGGATTTATACCTAGTTTAGTGAGCTTATCTATAAATAATCTGTTAAATGGTTATAGAAGTAGACAGAGGGGAAAGTACAATTAATCAATATATGGGAATTTAATTCAGAGCAGCTATCATTTTGTCAGAGGTATTGCAGCTTTTATTTTCTTCAGGATCGAAAATTGCCCAGGTGTGAAAAGAAGAGCAGATCCAAGGGCCTTGCAGATGCTGTTTTAGCAGATTTGTTAAGCGCTTGTTTTTTTCTGTAAGTTGTAACTTAAATGCGATGGAGTTCCACAGTTTTGAAGCAAAGTATACAGTGAGTTGCTGGGAGAGTTGTTTGAGTTAGTTACAGCTAGGAGGGATTTGTTATTGGAGCACAGTGTTTTGTTGTTGCTGTATGGTAATAATATGCTTTAGACCTTTTTCACCCAGCCATCAGTGGGTGTTCATTATGTTTGACAGTTGCAGTAATAACTTACATAGGGGGATTTCTTGGTGTGGGAGCCCTCAGTCAGCTGAAATACCACAGACTTCTCCCTCCCTCGGCCCAATAGACACCTTACCCTTCGACATCTGGGTATAACAGACATCATCCAGTGCTATTACTTCAGGTTTTGTTTGCACTTGCAGGACAAGAGTCCCCCTCTCTGAACTCTAAGCCAAGAGTGCAAAACATGCACACTGTTTCCAGCAAGCATGGTGAAATAAAAGACCTGTTGAGAGAATGTTAAGTAGGGAGGGGTTGTAAAAAGAAAGAAAAGGCCCACCTCACAACCCATAGCCAAAAGAGGTGATTTGGGGAAGAAAAGGATATAACAACAGTGAAACATGATGAACATAGTACAGTTGTATCGAACATAAATGTAGATGTTCAGGTGCCTTTACTTCTGCAGTAACAACTTGTGAGGATTCACAAAGCTAAAGAAAAGGTTAGATGGGTAGGCAGTATTCACTTTTGTTAAGGGATTTTTTTTATTTGGCCAGGGTTTGGATATTTTTATGTTTTCTTTTTCCTAACATATATCTAATTTTCAGGGCTCAAAGGTTTGGTGTTCTAACCACTGATTTTTATGTGGTTTTCCTTGAGACCCTGTATGGTTAGGAATATATGAAAGGTACCTCAAAGCTTTATATCCTCAGGATATAACCCACACAAGTAAAGCTACTACAGCTGTTTTCTGTTAAAGCATGTACAGTTGTGGTCCATATCTCTTTGATCCACCAGGAAAAATACTTAAAAGTGCTGACTGACAACTTGAACCTTATTCTCCTCTCAACATCCTGTATTTCCTGGGATGAATTATTCTTTTTTGCCTGGTGTACAGTGAACAGTCATTTTACACGAAAACTGATATCACCAACTTTATCACATTTTAATTTGGAGCATCATCTCCTGCTGGTACATTTGCATCTTCACCAAATAGGTAGCTGCTGTTTCTTAATGGCAGGATTTTAAGATTATACATGATGTACTGTTTCACTTAATAGTTCATACTGTGGAACATGCCCAGTTAGTTATCTGTGCCTTGATAAAATTGATAGTATGCATCCTACAGATGTTCATCATATTGATCACTGCTGCAGTAACTCCAGCTATATGGGTTACATCCTGCTGGGGATCCAACAGCCAGACAGCTTCCAAAACTTCAAGGCACCTTCCATGTGCCCAAAACTGTCATCTTGATGCTGAGCTCGCAAAAAAGGCAGGTTTGGGCACCAAGTCCTTCAAGCTTTCTTGCTGCTGAAGAAGAGTGCTCTCTTGCAGGCTTTATGGGATCATTGGTTAGCTTGTGCTTTTTAATTCCTTGGCACACAAGTTCCTTGGGGAAAACCTTCCAGTTTTAAAAAATGCTTTATTGTGGTTTCCTGTTCAGGAAGGTGATTGACAGGAGCTTGTGTTTTAATAGACTGTCATGAGACTACTTTTAAATGAGTGTACTTCTTCCTATCAGTTTAAAAGTTGGTTAAAGTAATTAGAAATAATTTTTATAGTAGAGAATTTATATTTATTTTACCTTTTTGGGCCAAGTGTTTTAAAGTGCTTTTTTGTGTGTTTTTGTGAAAATGACTTAAAAACTTTAACAATTTCTAGGGCTTGCTGTTTGTTTTCTCAGGGAAAGAGGCTGTGTTTTGTGCTTGACCATGGAACAAACTATCGGTCCCACCATCAATCATCCTTCCATCCTCAAAGAAAAAAATTAGCAAATAGCCTTTGCCATCTCAGCAGGCTAACAATTGGCTGCCACTGCAGCTCGGTGACTGCTGTGGCTATAACTGTCTCCTCAGACGATTCAACTTTTACCCTGGATCCTGCTGGTCTGGCACCTATAGCCACTATGGACTGGGGGTTAACTATGTCCTCTGTGGCTGTTGGGGTCCCCCCGTGAGCAAGGCTTGTCAGTTCTATGACAAGGAACAGGGAAGGTTTGCCTGTTTTGTTGTGCCCATCCCATGTGGAAGCTACTTCTGCAATTAACATCTTTCCTTTTAAGAAACACAAAACTAAATCTGTATCTACTCCTCAGATTAGCTTAGGAGTAGTTTACTGGGTCTGGCTCAGGATTTAATTCAGGCTATTGATCCTTCTCGCAAGGTGATCGCTTGTAAAAGAGAGGAATTCCTCTTTTCCTGAAGATATTCAGTATTCTGAATCTGGGCAAGAATATAAAGTAACAGATTCAGAGTTTTCTCCTCAGTTTTCTAGTTCGGCCTCTGAGGAGAACTCAGATTGACTCTTCCTCTGGGGGTTTCTCTTCCTTTGAGACTATTTCAAGAATGTGCTAATGTTTTCAATGTGGGAGCACTGAGGTTTCTCAGTCGTTCAGAAAGTAAGAACTGATAAAGAAGGAATGTCCAGAATCTTCAATTCCCTTAGTTCTGCCCGCTCTGGATGATGTGTGCATCTGCCTGCAATTTTTCTGATAGCCTGCTGTCCCTAAAAAGGCAGATGGGATGTATCACGTTCTTAAGTCTTACGTTTTTCTACTCTCTTCTCAAACCTGACCCAGCAGCTATGGATTTAGTTAGTCCCACTGCTGCTAAGCATTTAGTTAATGCCAATCCTACCTTCTGAGAAAGACTGGAAAATTGACAAATATTGGGGAAAAAAGGTGTATGCTTCTGCAACACTGATTTTCAGAAGTTTGAATGGTCATGCTCATATATTAGTTTAGTCTGACTAATTGTGCAAGCATGAGGACTGTTTTGTTTGCATTTCCTTGTCAGGAAAAACCTGCTTTAAATAATTTACCTTGTTCCACTGTACAAGTCACTACCACTTTAGTGCGTGTATGATTCAGTTGTTAATAAATATGGAATTATGGTCTTTGGTGCTGTTTTGAGGAAGTTTGCCTGGCTGCATTCCCAAACCCTCCCAGATATCAAAAATTTGATTTTAAATTCTCCTTTGAGTAGACATTGTTTTTGCTCCTCTGCTACAGAGATTTTCAAAAAATGAAATGGAGAGGGTTTCAGGCAATCTGATTTTTCAGCCCTCCTTTTTTTTTTTTCAAATTTTCTAACAGATTGTTTAAAATTTTTTGTTTTTTTGCAAAGAACATTCTTAACAAAATGCTGGTAAACAGATATTTAAGTAATGGCAGGGGGTTCCAAAAAGGACAGTATAACAAGTCAGAATGACTTGACCCCCCCCCCCCCCCCAGGAATCCCCTTTCCCTTCCAGAAAGTCTCAATCTCCACTTTTCTCTTTGGAAAGACGCATGGTTCAGCAAGCGTGTGTCACAAGATTGCATACAAGAGTGACCAGGGTGCAACTCTGGTAGACATCTGCCTAATAAAGAAAAGGACAGTTGGGTAGAATCAGTAATTGTAAATTCATCCGCAGTGAAATGGTTAATCCACAGAATGAACTACTGTCTGTCATGATTAGGTGCAAACAGTCTGAGAAGGCTGTAAGGTCAGCAAGGACTAGGCTGAAGACCTGGAAGTTAATTGGAGAGAAAGCAAAGGAGTTTAAGGAATTACTCAAGGCTCTAGCACCTCGAGAATGAGGAAGTAAGTGAGGTTGAAGAATGGCAGTACATCAAAACAGCATGCGAGTGGACAGCATTACAAGTACGTTTTTGAGCCAGGTACGGAGATAACGAATATAAGCAAAGCTGGTGGTGGAATGCAGAAGTCCAGGAAGACCTCCAAAGGAAGGAGTGCAGGAAAAAACTGGGAAATAGATGAAACAGACTAGGCTAACAGAGATTTAGAGAAGAGTTTCAATAGCAAAGAACAAGGCAGCAGAAGCTCTGTCAGCTTTTGGAAAATCAATCTTTAGATGGCACAAAAAATCTTTGTCAGGTTACAAGGCAAAGACAGACATATAAATAAGAGTCAGTCCACATAAGGGATGCCAGCAACAATCTGCTTACCAGTCTGCCGAACAACAAAGGCAGATGAAAGGAGTACTTCCAGTAGCTTCTGAATGTAGAAAATCCCATAGAAGCTATGCTGCCTCATTCACAGCTTAGTGAAAGATGATGAGGAACCCACGCTAGAACAGCCCTAAGGAAAATGAAGGCAGGGAAAGCAGCAGGCTCAGTGCGGTCACAGTAGATAGGATCAAGTTGCTGGATGAGATTGGGGAGAAATGGCTCTTGAGGGTACTCCGAGCAGTATGGAGAGAGATTTGCATCCCATATGACTGGAGAATAAGCATACTAGTGCCAGTGTGCAAGAACAAAGGAGACATCTTAACTTGTGGGCAGTACAGAGGTATCAAACTTTTGTCACATTGCAAGAATGTTCTGGAGTGTGAGACTGATAACCGAATAAGCAGAGTAGTAGAAAGCAAGATGGGAAATGAGCAATTCAGATCGGGATGCATCACAGCCATCCCAATATTTGCAGTGATTGTAGATAGTTGAGAAAGTAGATATGAGGAGAGTGTCCATCTGAGCATTCCTAGACTTCGCGAAAGCATATGATAGGATCCCAAGAAAGCTGATTTGGGCAGTCCAGCAGTGGTAGAGTCTGAGAAACCTTGGTAGAATTAGTGCATTGCTATGTACAAGGACCCAGTGACTCCAGTACAAACAGTGTTCGGCTTTCCAGAAGGTCCCAGTGAGAGATGGGTGTGCATCAATGTTCAGCTCTGAGCCCACTGTTCATACTAGTGATCAACTACATTAGCAAGCAAGTTGGAGAGTACAGATCATCAAAGTTGCTGTATGCAGATGATGTGGCATTACAGGAAAACTATGAGCAAGAGCTTCTGCAAAGGATGTGCGAATGGAATGCAAAATGTATGGCACATGGGATGAAACAGAGTACAGATAAGATACTTGTAATGGCAGCAAATAGGGGAAAATAGAAGAAGCTGAGAACTGAGATAGGAGCAAAAGTGGAACAGGGTTAATAGCTTCAAATATCTGGGAGAGGTGGTTGAGAATGAGGACGTCGTAGCTAGAATCAGAGGGGCTGCAGCTAAGTAGCAAAGTGTCTAGGTAGAGTATGACAGAAGAATGCCAAAGAAAGTGATGTGTTAAAAACAATGGTGTGACCAGTACATTACAGAAACATGAGCTGTAAAGACAGTAGTTGAGGAAGCTAGAGGTGATGGAAATGACATTGCCTAAGTTGGGTGGTGGGATGTACACTGTGGGACAAACAAAATTAAGACCATCAGAGCAGTAGCACAAGTAGCTTCAAATGTAAGGAAGGTCAAAGAGAACAGATTATGGTGGTTCTAGCACATGTGCAGGAAACTAGTGAAGATGATTTGGGACAGACAGGAAGAAGGCAAGAGCAAATGAGGGCATGCAGCAAAGAAGTAGATGGATTGTATGAGAGAAGACTTGACAATCGGAAATAAGGTAGGACGGTGGCATTGAATCGAGAGAGCGATATGGCATCTATTGATGTGACACCCCAACTCTATGCAGTAAAAGGGAGTTGATTATGTTGATGACCCTAGTTTGCAACATTTGGGAGGTAGAAGGGGAAGAGTCCCAGAGCAGTTGAAGTCCTAGAAAAGCCTGATGTAGATCTTGGAGAAGCAGTCGAGCTTTTGTAGTGCTTTGTAAAAGTATGTACAGAGGACCAAGTTGCTGTGTCTATAATACTTCTGGAATCTAACCCTTTCCAAAAAGCCCATAAATTAAGCCAAGTGCATGGAAGAGTGATCCTTGACCCTGCTTGGAATAGTTTACTTGTGGTAAGAATAAAAAAAGGTAATAACCTGAGACAACCATTTGAAAATAGTATGCTTAGATATATGCTTCATTTCTTTCATTCACAGGAAATGAGCAGCTAATCTGAAGATCTGAAAGATTTTAAGATATTACCGGAGTTGTCTGAACATCTGCTGTTCTAGTGAATGTCTTTGTGTGTTATTTAGCTGTGTCTGATACTTTTGTTTAAACTTTTGAACATCTATTTGTATAGTCTTGACCCATTCTAGTTACTGCTGTACTTAACAGAATTGGAGTGTTTTAACCAACTTGTTAAATTTATTTTTAGGATTATTCATTATCTTCAGCTTAGCTTTATTTCTATTTTCGAGTATTTGAGTAATCCTCAACCAGTGGTGTGAGCATTCTTTCAAAAAGGAGAACTGTAAGTTTTTTGCCTGCCTTATTTCAGTTTTTTATAGCAAAGGAATGAAGCATGCCAAAACAGGTCTGGGTTTTTGTTTTGCTGCTGCTTCCCGCTATTCCCACCATGTGTATCCTCTTGGTCTGTATTGGTTTTTCTGGTAATATGAATCTCTCTTGTAACACCTGCATTACAGACTTTCAGTTCATTGTCACCCATACTCTTTTGTATTCCAATTATCTTGAGTCTTTCTTTTAAATATCTTTATTGAATTATCACTTAAGACATCGACAAACATCTATATAAAAGAAAACCATATTAACCTGTTCAAGGTTGTAAACCTCCATCACAGATGTTTTTATATAGTTGTCAATCCAGCATTGCATAAATTGATAGATTCCTACCTTCCCCTTAGACAACCTCCTCTTCCAAAACATAATTCTGCATGTTCTCACAATTTCCAGTTTTTCTATGTAATTTGCTCCTACCCTTGTCTAAAGATCCCACTTCCAGTTCTTCTGTCTCTGGTAAAATATTCACCACTTCATATACAGTTGATTTAGATTTTGAATTATATTTTCTAGTAATTGATTTTTTGGGCAGTCAACAGCATTAAACTTAAGGCATCACTGTGTCTAGGCAGTTCAGATCATATTCTCATCTTAAAACATAATTTCCTCAGATAAACCCCACTTGCTCACCCAATTTTTCTGACTGAGTACTCTGTTAGAGAATTAATAGTCTGTCAACTCATTACACTCCCAAAAGATGTGTTCTCAGTTACCTCTTTCGTCCCCATCACAACTCCATTTGCCCTCTACCTAAGGAAGAAGTCTTTGGAGTCTGCTTGGGGTATAGACATACCTATGCAAATACTTTGAAGCAAAAATCCTTATTCTTCAAGACTGTTGCATATTTGTGAGCATTGCATGTCTTCCCATTTCCTTGTGAAATGCACACACTCCTTTCCCAATCTTTTCTAACCTGCTGTGATTGATTCATGTATTGTGCAATATTTTATATTCCCTATATTTAACTCTTTAAATAGCAGCTTCTCTTCTAGATTCAAATAAAAAGTACCAGAGCAGGTCTTTCACTTAGGATTCTATCCCTTTTTGCTTTGCCTATACTATCAGTCCTTGATAGGGAAAGCAGTCTGTAGCCTGCAGTCCAAATGTCTTCTTGACCTCTTCTCACTGTTACCTGTCTTTGTCTACCCATTTTTCTCCAGTACATTCCAGCCCCTTCTTGCTTATTCTGTGCACCCTCAATTGCAGTCATCCCTATCAACAATCTCCTTTCTGCGTTCTTGTGTTGATTTGATTCTTACAATATTTTCTCATACTTTATGAATATGATATTATGTATGGCTGTTATTCTCAAGGATCAGCATCCAGAAATCCCACTCTTTGAATTTCCCCTGTTTCATTATCATCCCTTTCCACTGTGAATTGTAATCACCTGCTTGTATTATATATTGGGAGTCCTAACTCTGAAGTTCTAAAATCTCTCCAAAATCAGGTAATCCTTAACCCCATTGCTGTATTGAAAGGGTCAGCTTATCCCACTTGATCCTTGGCCTCTTCCTCTCCCAGATAAAATCCTTCAACTCTTAATTACTGTCCACAACTTCTCTGGTCAATAAAACTATGCCTGATCTGTTTATAAAACTAAAACTAAAAATGTTCTTACTGCTTGTGTCTTGTTGCTATCCATATCCGTAAATGAGCTTACAGTTTCTCTCTTTTTATGTTGTCTTTTGTTTCTTTCCCACATAGCCATAGCTGCTGTAACAGAATCCTTTTTAACCAGTGCTACTAAGTACTTCAATGTTTTTTTCATTCTTCCTCAACAAATGGGTTTGGATCCGATCTTTGGATCCATCTCAGCTGCATACTCCAGACTTTGGATCCAACTTTCGAGCTCTTCCCTCTACCCATAATGCCATAGTACATGCCCAGAGACATGTTCCACACTCGAGCAAAATTTAACAATTTACTGTGAGTTAATCTTTTTCTTGTTCTTTAGAACAGCTTTTTTCTAAACATTACTTTTTATCTCTATCCTCCCTCTTACTTTTTTCAGGCATTAGGACTTTCTACTGTTTTTGAATAGTGCTCTTTTTTTGACCATAGTTTGTATTGCCTTTACCCTTTAATCAGGGTATTCATTTTAAATTACCATTGGTGGCAATTATTCTTTTTCTTTCCCTTTAAAAAAAATAAATCTTATTTCTTTTCTTAGTGCTTGTTGGTACTGACTAGTATGTCAGATAAAACAACTGGTTTCAAAATACACTTCTTGTGGGCATAAAATTCTGAATTCAGATGCCTACAAGAAGGGCATATATTGCCTTGTAGCTGGCCTCTTGGATACTGATTGCCCTATCTATTCTTTTTTAAATCACCTTTATTGAATTATCCCTTGTGACATAGGCACATTTACATTTATATAAAAACAACCAAACTGTATTAAGTTCATGTTTACAAATATTGTACTTCACATATATTGCTATATATCATACAACCTAAGCAACATTACATAAATTATTCAGTTCCTGCCCTTTATTTAAACAAGACACATCCTTATTAAATCATCATATACGATGTAGGCAATCATGCATTTATATAAATGAAAACAGTCTACACCAGCACAGTCTTAAGTTTCAGTATTTCACATCACAGACCATACTGACACACTCCCAGTTGCAAACATTATACATCACTTGTACTCTAATAATTTTCTGTCAAACATTACATAGCTCATTTTAAGTCCTGCCTTCTGTTAAACATTATTCCTCCCCTGTATGTATTGATCCCACATTTCCCACTATTTTCCTATGTAGTTTGCTCCCCTACCCTTTTCTAAAGATCTCAGTTTGTTTAATCTATTTTACTGTATTCAGTACTTGTAGTATACTTGTCTTAGATTTTGATTTCTATATTCTAGCAGTTGCTTTTTTGGCAGCCACCATAATTAAACACAAGGCCTTACCATGTCTAGGCAATACCAATTCTGTATCCTAGCTCAGAAAAATCATCTCTCTTGTTACACCAGTGTGCTCAACCAGCATCTCTGACGGTGCATCCCGCAGGGAATCCTTAAAGACTGCCAACTCATTGCACTCCCAGAAAGTATGTTCCCAATTGTCATTCTTTCCCTTCTGCCTGAGGAAAAATTCTCTGGAGTCTGTTTCGGGTATTAAAATATCTATGTAAACATTTCCAAGAAAAAATCCTAAATCGTCTAGATTTTGTTGCATGTTTTGGAGACGCACATATATCCTCCCATTATTTTTGTGAATTGCTCATCCAGTCTCTCTTCCCAATCCTTTCTAATCTCGTCTGATTGATTCTTGGTTATCATGCAATATTTTATATGCTCTACTAATTCCTTTTTTTTAATGTCAGCTTCTGTTCTAGATTCTACTAAAAACTCCAAGTGCTGGTCTTTCATTTAGGACCCCCCCCCCCCGTTTTTCTCTCTGCTTATACTCGGATGTCAATCCAAGCTTGATAGGGAGGGCAGTCTCTAACTTGCAATACAAATAAATTCTTCCCATCTTCCCATTTTATCATCTCTAGTTATTTGCGCCCAATAGCTTGGATCCTTTGCCAGTTTTCTCCAAAAAATTCCAGCCCCCCTTGCCTATTGTCTGTATCCCTAATTGCAGCCATCCCTATTGGCAGAATTTTCTTTCTCCACTCCCATGTTGGTTTAGTTCTTAGGATACTTTCTGCTACTTTATAGATGTAATGTTCTGCATTATTGTTTATAGGTTCATAGGTGTTTACTAGGTTAATGACCACAAGGGCCTTTTAAGCCTAACCATGCATTCCAAATCTCTGAAGTTCTGATACCCTTGATAAGTGTGAGCAGGGGTTTGGGAGATGAACCATTACAGGTTACCTGTGTCCATTAGAGACATAGGTGCCAAACCAGGCATGAATTTCTGGTTTCCCATCCAATTGTCCAAGTTGGAGTTGAATTGGTTAGGTAGGAACTCTGCCTCACATGGATGAGGAGCCTTTCCCATATCTGTGGTAGTCTCTGGGATACATACCTCTCTCTCCAGCAGGAACTGTTTACATCCTAGGAAAGGTTTAAGTCTTTAGAATGGGTAATTCTGGTGCTGTTTGTTTTGTGGATATGCAGGAGGCCCATCAGAGTGGGGTCTGACAATCCCCTGTATGCTAGGCATAGATCTCCCCTCAAAAGCCTGTAGGAGACAGAATACAGGGATAGGCCTTGAGGCAGTCTGCGTAGGGCATTTTACTTAAGCCCTGTATTTTAGTGAGGAACCTCTGTGGCCTTTCCAACTGTTGGATGCGCCTGGTTAAGTACATACCAAAGGGGGCATTGTACTCGATGAGAGGTCTGAGGAATGCTGAATACAGTGGAACAATGCCTACTGTTTATTCTCTTTAAAGGCCTGCATCCAACATCCCATTCTCCTTGTTTCTTGGACCCCCTCCCTCCATTTCGTCATCATCCCTTTCCACTTTGAGTGAGTTTTCTGCTTGTGCTATATATAGGTGTCTTAACTGTTCATAGGTGTGTGCTAAGCCAATGGCCCTGGAGGCTTTACAAGCCTAGCCCATAGAAGTGCCCTGGCATCATGCCACCGTTAGTTCCTGGTACCTCTATCAAGTAGTCACTGGAGAGAATTTTCTATTTCCCATCCACTCATAAAGATTTGTCTTGAAAAGGGCCAGTGAGGTGCTCTGCTTGACATGTATGGGAAGTCTATTTCAGAGCATGGGCAGTGTCTGGGTAATGAACCTGTCCCTCCAGCCTGTTCTGTTGATTGTGGTAATGAGGTTGAGGTCCCTGGAGCATGTGCTGCAAAGGGACTGGGATTTTTTTTAGGTGTAACATTTTTAACAGGGCTGGGTCAGGCATGGCTTTGATAAGGTCAAGCAGAGATCACCTCTTAATAGACTGTATGTGACAGAGAAAAGCTGGAGTTTGTCTGTCCATGTAGGGGATGTATTTAAGGCTTAGGTTCCTCATCGTGAGGTATTTTGTGGCCTTTCCAGCTGTTGCAGTTGTTTAGTGAGGTACATGCCAAATGAGGCATACTCTGATTGGTCTAATGTGGGAAGAATAGATGGAGATGACCACTTTCTTCCTGGATGCAAAACCCTTGGTAATGAGATGTGCCACATAGAAGGACTTTCTGATCACAGTGGCAATGTGGTGGTCGAAGGAGAGATTGCTGTCAACCTGTGTCCCCAGATCTCTTTTATAACACCTTCAATGTTCAGTGGGCTACCATCAATATGGTAATTAGTAAGAACGGAGTTTTTTCCAAAGGGAATGATGCATTTTTTTGCATTAAGCTTAAGGCCATGGTTTCAACACCAGTCATTGCTCTCAGTGAGGCCTTCTGTAGGATGTCTACATCACTTGGGGAGTTAATAATGGCTCCCAGCTTGCAATCGTCGAACCTGGTCAGCCAGAGTCCCTCCATGTTGGTCTGGACTTCTGAGACGTAGATGCCAAACAGGAGAGGACCTAGGACCGATCCCTATGGGACTCAACTTGTGACTGGTCAGCAGTCTGACTTGGAGTTTGCTATTATCACACTGTGTGTTAGATCTGTGAGCCAATTCACAACCCACCTAGTGATAATATGGGTTGGTGCCTATATTGGTGAGTCTATCAATAATTTCCGAGTTAGAGAACGGTATCAAAGGCCTTGGCCAGATCGAAGTAGGCTGTATGAACTGGCTTGCCCTCATCCACAGCTCTGGTGACTGACTCAAAGAAGTCACCAGGTTGAGCAGGCATAATCTACCCTTCACAGAACAAAATTGTATGGGTTCCAGAGTTTAGCTCTGAAATACCCCTTCAGATTGGGTAATCCCAATCCTCCCTGCTCTCCTATAAGAATCATCTTATCTCACTTGACTCTTGCTATCTTCCCCTCTCAGAAAAAGTCCTGCAACTCTCTATTAATTGCTGTTCACAACTTTTCTGGTTGATAAAAGTATGCCTGGCCCGTGTACAACGCTAATTTTACTAAAACATTTTAACTGCTTGTGTCTTATTGTCCAAATCCATATAAAAATCTATTTTCTAAGTTTTTGTATTATCTTTTGCATAGTTTCTTCTCACACATCCTAAATACTTTAGTTTTATCATATCCCCATAAATATGGATGTTGTTGAACCAGTTCACATGTGGGTACATACTCTACCATTGCCTTTGTTTTAGCTGTGTTAATTTTGTATCCTGAAAAGATTTGAAACGGTATCAAAATGTTCAATAACACTGTAATGTCTTTCTGGTTTTGTCAGGTATAAAATATCTGAAAACTGAGCCAGTTTTTCTTGACCACGACTCCAATTATATCCTTGAATTTCTGAGTCTCTTATTTTCTTTGTCAGTGGTTCTAAATAAATTGCCCTATCTGTTCAACCTTCACACTACTTCTACTCTGTCTTCCATCGGAGCACAGAAAATGATTCCCGACAAAGTCCCACAGAACATTGTTGGAGCTACCAGTCAAAATACAGAAAATCTCTGATTTGACATCCTGTTACCCAAAGACCTGATGGTTCGGATCCAGTAATCATATCTGCCAGTCCAACTGCACTTCCCTCAGATCCGAAGCCTATCACCTCTCGAAGTCATAGATCAGGGTATGTGATTAAACCCATTTCTCCTACACTTTGATCTCCAGTTTTACAAACCCCTAAAAAAACACTCGAGGCCCCAATCTTGTACGTCGTCCAGAATTTTATCAGAAAGGGATGTGGATAGGATGTTGCAAAAATTTCTCAGATCCAGATGGGAGACATACTGGCTTCGTCCCCTATTGGAGCTGGGAGCCATCCTATGATCCACAGTATTCTCTCTCCTCTGATCAGTCCAGTTTTTTCGGAGTCACAGGATCTGAAATCCCAAAGAGGTGCAGAGTCAGATCCAAAGAAGATTTCTTCTATGACTCTGCTATGCCTGACTAGTTCCACTGCAATACCTTCTGATAGGAATAGGTCCTGGAGCCGAAGTGTTGGCATCCGATATATGGGGTCAGGATTGACTGTCAGATCGAATTTCCCTACCCCTTGGAGCCTGGCCCTGGACAGTTTGGGTCTGTTTACATCCTTGAGGCATGGATCTAAGAGCAGCTGTGATCTGCATGCGATGGGAGTCTCGACTCCGGTTCAGGTGGTTACAGCTTCTCCAGGTCTGTCCGCCTTGGAGGTTGTGGAAAGGGCTTTTTCCATCTTTAGAGAACTGCTTTCTCATTCTTCGGATCCAGCCCCTATTCCAGCATTGCTCCGAGCTCTGATTCAGTCAGGCTTGTTCCACAGGGACATTCCATTTCCAACAAATTTCCAAGCAGCTCCTGTAGAGGAACTTCCCCTCTTTTCCTATAACTTCCCTGAGCATCCCACAGAGGAGATCCATCAAAAGAGAACGTGCAAGAGAAAGCACACAGATCTCCCTGCTGGACTCTCTCATGGAGGATACTGATTTTGATGGAAAAGGATCTCTCTGATCACCACCAGATAATATCTACTTTGGAGACCAATTAGAGATCCTCAGACAGAAAGGTGGTGGGTCTTCCAAATACCCCTCGCCAAAGAATCTATTTTTGGAAGATTTTTGTTCTGGTCCTTCTATGTCTTGGGTTAGCCACCCACCCCGGCAGATGAACTCATTGATTTAGGTTCCCTTAGGCATGGATGGAGCCAGATACTGTTGAACATATCTGAGACCTGACAAATTTCTAGCCCCTCCCAAAGACGGACCCCACTGGAGCAGAGGATTCCTAGTAGATGCCATGGTGTTGATGGCAGACACTAAGAAAGCTAGCATTTCAGAGCTCTTCTGTCCATCTGTCAAACAAGGAGTCCAGGGTGCTAGTTAGGATTCTGAAAGCAAGTCTTTGCCAAGGAGACCTTTGCTCCGAGGTCTCTTTACCTGGCAAACTTCATGAGGCTTCAGAAAGATTTGACCAATCAATTTTCAAATACAAAGAGTCCATATCTGCGGAGGATTTCAAAAGAGCATCCTCTCAACTAGCCACTCTATTGTCTATTTTGAACTCTTCAGTGAAGTTAAGTTCTAGCACAGCCGAAGGCACCTAACAAGTTACTGGTTCAGGCATTGCCATAAGAAGACATGTCTGGATGTGGCTATGCGACTTGTGGAACCCTTTAAGACATTCTTAATCAATGCCCCCTTTGCACATCCTTATTTGGGCTTCAGTAAAAGAGATGCTTAGCCACAGCAAACAAGTAGGGGAAGATGCCGTCTGCTATGGGGATCAAGTTTTCTGCCCTTAAATGAACCTTCTCCAGGAATCAGAGAGGTGGTAAGTAGATATAGTTCCATAAATCTGACTTGTTTCTTATTTCCAAGATACATGCGGGGATGACAACTTCAGAGGCAGAGGAGAAAGTTCTAATGGGAGATGTTGCCCTAGAGGCAGAGGAGGACTGCAGAACCAGAGTACCTGGGATTCCTTTCTAGACGAACCCTTTCAGCACTGCTGAAGTTCTGCCTGACTGTCCAACTCTGGAGGCAGTCAGAGGTCGATTATCCTTGCACCAAGATGCCTGGGCACACACAAAACTTCCTGGGTGCTAAAAATCATATCTAGAGGTTATTCCATTCAATTTTTCCAACTTTCTTTTTGCAAAAGGAAGAAACTTTCCAACTTTCCACCTAGTCACAGGAAAGCTATTGCACAAGAAATTAAAAAGCTGCTAGACAAGGAGTCATTCAAGAGGTCCCACCAAACGAGATAAGATTCAGAACTTGGATCTCAGCATTTCAAACCAGTATGTAACAAAGTCGCAGTTCAGTGCATTCTGCCATTTCTTTGCAAGGACAATTGGATGTGCTCTGTAAATCTTAAAGATGTGCACTATCACATCAAAATAGACAGGACATCCAGAAGACATTTGCACTTTTGGCTGGGAGTCAGTCATTATGAATTCCGAGCCCTGCCCTTTGGGCTTACCACTTTCCCCAGGGTGTTTACCAGATGCATGGCGGTGGTGGCTGCTCATCTAAGACTGAAAGGATTCAATGTTTCTATGTTTGGACAACTGGCTGTTTACCACCCTCTCCAAGCATCTTCTCCAACAGTCCAGGGCCTATTTGCTCCAGATTTGTCATTTATTGGGAATAACAGTAAATTATGCCAAATCAAACTTAGCACCAGTCCAGAGCCTGGAGTTCATTGGTATACATCTGAATACTGTAACACTATCACTTCATTGTATGTCCACACTCAGGAATCCGTTCTATGTGCTGGTCTCTTATCCATCTCCCCGCAGCCAGATCAGTTCTTCAAGCACTGAGATCCATGGCAGCAGCCATTGTATTGCTACCCTTGGCATGAATCTTTATGTATGTCCTTTAATGGATTCCAGCTGTTCCATGGTCCGTTCTTTGACAAACCCCTGCCATTTCCAGTCAAACTTGCTGCAGTTTGCAAATGGCACATCCACTGTGGATCCTGACATTTGTGTTTTACCACCCCCAGTGGCCACAGTGACTACTGATGCCTCCCATCTGTGGTGAGAAGGCATTTACTGGAAAGGACAGTCCAAGGCATGTGGTCCCCCCCAAGAGACAAATCTGCATATCAGTGTACTAGAGATGAGAGCAGGCTTAGTATCGTTGCAGGCCTTTCAAGATGCACTTCTTGTAGGGACTGTTTCAGTTCAGACTGACATATCTATGGTGTGGTACATCAACAGACAAGGGGGGACTTTCTCTTTTCCTCTGTGCAGAGAGGCCATGAGTGTGGGAATGGGCGACCTCCTCAGACTGCTTTCCGGTTGCAGGGCACATGCCAGGGAAATCCAACGTGTTAGCAGATATAAGTAGCCCCTCAGTCAGTCTGTGGTGGAAAGGATTTTCCTTTATTGGCGTCAACTTTGTGGCATTCCTTGTGCCCCCCCAAGTGCAGCAGGTACTTTGCTCTTACTCCCCCTCAAGGGAGTTGCTAAGAAATGCTTCAGCCTTCTTTATGCTTATCCCCCTCTTCCTTTGATTTCAAAATTTCTGGAGAAAGCAAGCCAGCTGAAGAGCTCAGTCATCCTCATTGCCCCATTATGGCCATGACAGGTATGGTTCCTCTTTCTATGGTATCAACTTTATCATCCATGGATACTGTAGCCATCTCTGTATCTTCTTTCACACCCATTAGGAATCCAATATCCAGGCCCTCAAGCTAGCCATAAAGTTTCTCCACTTCCGGTAATGGTTAGATAGCCCAGCCTTTCTTCCCCTGTACATTTCATCATTTTATCTTTGCAAAAAAGACAGTACGAAGAAAGTTTAGAAGAGCAGGTGGAAAAGATTTTCCCTTTGGGCCTTGAAAAATGAGCTTGATCCTTTCTCTGCTCCAATTTTTGCAGTACTTTGAATTTGTGGCAATTCTTTTAAAGGAGCTAGTTTTTCTACCATTAAGCTACAATTGGTGGATATCTTTAATTTTCACATGAGAGAGATATTATTCATTGGCTTCTTCCAAATTATGCAAAGTGTTTCCAAAAGGCATTTTTCTTTTCAGACTACCAATAAAGGACCCATCACCTCCCTGGGATTTGACCATTGTGCTTCAAGGTTTAACTCAAACCTTTTGAACCTTCAGCTAAAACTGAGCTAAAATTCCTTTGTTGGGAAATGGTCTTAGTTGCCATTACTTCTGCAAAGAGAATATCTGAACTCCAGGTTCTCTCCTCAAAGACCCCTTACATTATTTTCCATAAAGATAGGGTTACCTTATGGATAAGCCCTTCATTTTTACCTGAAATAGCCTCTGAAATTAACATTAATCAGTCCATTTACCAGACTTCCCAAACTGTTAAATGAGTACATGACATGCTTCATCTCCTTCATGTATTCAGACAATTGTTTTTATCTTCACAAGACAAAGCAAATCAGAAAATCAACTATTTGGTCTTCTTTCCCTGATTAGGGGCTCTCATCTCCCCCCCCCCCCCTTAAAGAGGGCTAGGGAATTATCTCCTGATGTTTTGTCTATCTCAGATTCTGAAATTTCCAGTATGTCTGCTGGTGAAGAAGGAAATTCTCAACTTTTTTCTGGCTTTGAGGATTCTGATGCTGAGGACTCTAACCTTCTGCCTCCCCTCCAGAAGATTTTTCCTTTGGGGATACTTTGAATACATTTGGGGATACTTTGAATGCATTTTAAATGGAGATGTCAGGGTTTTGCACAGTCTAAGAAAAGAATCTGGGAATTTTTAGATTTGCCACAGCATAAGCCTCTGGCTATACCTCCAGTTTTAGAAGTTGTAGATGTTTTCATGGAAAATTCTTCAACTCCTAATTCTGTTCCTCCTGCCCCCAGAAAACCGGATAGGTACTATAGGGTTCCTGATTCTCATCAATTCCTTTTTTAAAAACCCTACTGCTGATCCAGAAATAAATTTTCAAGGCCCCAAGGGTGTTAAGGCTACTATTGCTAAAAACCCTGTGCCTTCTGATAAGGAATCTAGGGCCTTGGACAGGTGGGGTAAAAAAAAAAGTCTATACCTCTGCAACTCTTGCCATTAGATCAGTGAGTTTTCTTTTTCACATGCTTTAAGTATCAGCAGCATACTTTGGAGGCTATTAAGGCTAAACTTGGAGGTATTCCTTCCATGGCGGAGAACAAAGATTTACAAGACTTACTGAATTCTGCCACTTTAGTTAATAAGCATTCACTTCATTGTGGTTTTGACACATTGGAAGCTTCCTGCAGAGCAGCAGCCACTGGTTCTTTAATTAGAAGGCATGCTTGGCTCAGGAAGCAGCCTCTTTTGGAACCAGTTAAATCTAAATTGCTGGATGTTCCTTTGCACAAGGACAATCTTTTTGGTAATAAGGCTGAGAAGGTACTGAAGAAGTTGAAGGATAAGGCAAAATCTATGCAAGCTGTAAAAGATTTCCTTCAAGTTCAGCCTCCTCAGTTCAGTAGACATTATCCTTCCAAGAATTGGCCTTTCCTTGATCTTGGTAAGCAGGGTCGCTGTAGGCCTAGGAGTTTCAGGTCGCCCAGAGGGCAGGCATCTGCCCCTTAAAGGGCTAAACAATGGCATTCTTCTTGTTAGTTCAGGGGGGGAGTTCCTTCATCCTCATCTTCAAACACTGCATTTAACTGCCTGGCTAATACTCTAAATCTTTCCCAACAGGTGGTTGAAGTTCTTCATGAGGCCAGGAGGCCTAACACAAGAAAATCCTATGCAGATAATTGGAAGAGATTTTGCTCTTGGATGCTACCTAAAGGAGAAGACTCTTCTCATCCTTCTCTTTCACTCATTCTTTACTACCTAGCAGGATTGCTTAATGGTGGACTTTCTTTTTCTTCAATCAAAATTCATGCTTCAGCAATTTCGACTCGTTCTTTTTTCTCACCCCTTGATGAAACAGTTCCTGAGGGGAACTAGTAATCTCAGACCTCCCAGAAGAGCTCCTACTCCTGCTTGGGATCTTAATTTTGTTCTGGAAAAACTTACTCTGCCTCCCTTTGAACCAGCTACCTCTGCAGTTTTGAAGTTTCTATCCTGGAAGACTGGTTTCCTGTTAGTTTTACTTCAGCTAGAAGGGTATCTAAGCTGCAAGCCTTAATGGCAGTAGAACCTTTCATTATTTTTTACTCAGATCGGGTTTCTCTGAGAACCAATCCCTCCTTTATGCCTAAGGTTGTTCCCCATTTAACTCTTAACCAGTCTATTCACTTGCCTACATTTTTCACCAATCCCCAAAATAAAGGGGAAAGGAATTCTGCACACTCTTGATGTGCATAGACAGCTGCGATTTTACTTGGACAGGACCAAATCCTTTTGAAAGTCTGAACAGTTATTGGTTAGTTTCGCTCCTGGGGCTCTCAGGGTAAAGCTATTTCAAAACAAACCATCTCCAAATGGTTTGCTCATTGTATTCACTGTTACCTGCAGCATGGGAAGATTCCCCCTCAGGGTATTAGGACCCATTCTACTAGAGCAGCCTCTACCTCTGCAGCCTTTCTGAGAGGCGTGCCTACTAAGGACATTCTAGAAGCAGCTACTTGGTCTTCTGTCCACACTTTCACAAAGCATTACAATCTACCCTTGATTTCTAAATCCAGGGTTGGTTTTGCCTCTACAGTTTCGCAGGGCCTTCTTACCAACCCTTCATTTGTGATCCTTTCTCCCCTCTTTTGTCTTCTTACTGGGCTTTGGGAATCAACCCATATGTGAGGACTGCAACAGTGAAACACGAAGAACATAGTACAGTTGTGTACACTTACCATAAATGTAGATGTTTGAGTGTATTCACTGTTGCAGTCCTGGTTTCCCACCCTCCATTTCCCCTTCTTTTCCTAAGGCACAGACTATAAATTTTTATTTTTTGTACGACTTGTGTCCAGGGTGCTACATTCCTGGGTTAGCATTCTTTTGGGGGCTCCTGACAGTTAAGCCAAGAAAAACTGAGGAAATGGCGTCACCTGCCACCCTTTATTCCTGACGTACTGACAGTTTTGCAACTGGCGGCAGCCGACGTCATATACCAAGGACTCCAGTATTCGGGCTGACTGAGGGCTACCGGGAGCTGGATAACCCATATGTGAGGACTGCAACAGTGAATACACTCTAACATCTACATTTATGGTAAGTGTACACAACTGTACTTTTTTGCTTGTACTTCAGTGAAATTGTTTCCGAACAGTAGAGGTCCCAGGATTGATCCCTGTGGAACACCACCATTTATGGATTTGCTGTTGAAGGTATATTCCCCTATTTTGACTGTATGGATTCTATCGGTGAGCCAGTTAGTGACCCACCTAATAATGTAAGGGTTGGTACCTAGATGGGTGAGTTTGTCAATAATGCTTGAGTGTGAAATCGTGTGAAAAGCCTTGGCCAAGTCCAGGTAGGCTGTATGCACAGTTTTCTCATCGTCCAGGGCTGTGGTGACTGTTTCAAAGTTCACCAAGTTTAATAAGCATGATCCCCCTTTGGCAAATCCAAACTTCGTAGGGTCAAGTGTTTGGAGATTACCTACATCTTTGTTGATAAGGTCCATGATAATTTGCTCCATGACCTTGCAGATGAGGCTAGTCAGGCTAATAGGTCTGCAGTTCCTGGGGTTAGTGGAAGCACCACCTTTGTGCAAGAAGATAATGTTGACCATTTTTTATTCAGCTGAGATGAAGCCAGTGCTTAGACTATGTTTGAAAAGAATAACCCAGTGGTGGTGCTAGATGTTCATGTTTCACTGTTGCAGTCATTACATTTGGATAATCTTCTGGCAGGTTGCCCGCAGTCGGCCTGAATTCCAAAGTCTTGGGTCCTGCGTCGGTTGCTGTCTTCTCTTCCATGACGTCACGTCATCAGGTGTATAAAACATGCAGCCGACGCCATTTTATTTAGTCTTTCTTGCCGTGCGGTGCCTGAAGCAGAAGCATTTCACAAGTGCTGTCGGCCGACTACTGAAATATTCGAGTTTGAGTTTTAGAACCGAAGTCTTCACTAAAGCGAAGTACCCCATTGAGGAAACTTTTTTCTTGCTTTTTACCAATATAATAATTGTATTACTTGTGGGAAGCAAATACCTCATAAGGATTTCCATTTATACTGTATTCCTTGCCTAGGCCCTGATCACAACGTGCCTGGCTGTCAGTTTTGTGCTAGATTTAACCAACGCACTGTTAAGCGTCGGTATATTTTTGCATCAAAGTATTTTGGAAACAGATTTAACTACCCAGAAATGTCGTTGAATAGCAATCCGTCTACCGGAGTACATAAAAAAAGCAAAGAAAAGGACAGAGAAAGGCAGTCGAGATCCAAAACCGACGACAAAGCTTCTCCTAAGCCAGTCGCCGGTACTCAGTGAGGCACTTTCGCAGCCCCTGATACCTGCTACCTTCGAGTCGCAGGCCTCTACCAACACCCATGTGGAGTCAGATATGCCACAAGATGCTCAAGGTATTGGTCCGATGGATGTATCTCCCTTGGATGGGTCTGGAGCTGCTGAGCAGGCACCAGCTTCTGGGGGTGTATTCAGACCTCAACATTTATATATCAAACCGACGACAGCTGCAAAACCAAAGGCAAAGACAACTTCTAAAACTAAAAAAATGATGCCTGAGCCACGTGCACAGGCCTCTATGCCGAAAAAACAGATGATCAAAATGGCTGAAGACCTTATTACCTTGATCAGGGGTACCCATCCCCCCCTCCAGATAAAAGGCCCAGGCAAGACACTGATTATAAATATTCAGATCCGGTTTCTATTTCTTCTGATTCCTCTTCTGATCAGGAATTATGTATACCTCCCTATGAGGATTCTGATGCTGAGGAGTCTATTCCATCTGCATCTCCTCCAGAGGATTACTAATTTGGAGAAACTTTGCATAGGGAGCATTTTCACTGGGAGAGTCACGACTTCTCAGAATCAAAAAAAGAGGCGCAGGGATTTCCTTCTCCCTCAACACAAGCCTTTAGCCATTCCTCCTGTTTTAGACATTGTGGATGATGTGTTTTCGGAGTCAAGCTTGACCCCTGACTCCTTACCCCCGGCTCCCAGTAAGCCTGACAAGATATTACAGGGTCCCTGACTCTCATAAATTTTTATTTAGAAACCCTGCTGCTGACCCTGAAACTATTTCACAGGGTCCAAAGGGAGTTAAGGCCTCAACAGCAAAAAACCCTACCCCCTCTGACAGAGATTCAAGGGCACAAGACATATGGGGAAAAAAGGTTTATACATCTGCAACCTTGGCATTAAGGGCCTTAAACTGTCAATTTCACATGCTTAAGTACCAACAACATGTTATGGAATTGCTGAAGCAGAAAATGATGTTGATTTCAGAATGTGTAGAAAATAAAGTATTGCAGGAATTATTGCATGCTGCTGAACAAGTTGGAAAACATACTTTGCAATGTGGTTTTGATTCCTTAGAGGCCTCCTGCAGGGCCACAGTTACTGGATCTGTGATTAGGAGGCATGCCTGGTTAAAGGAACAAAATTTGCCTGATCATGTTAAAGCTAAATTGCTAAATGCACCTTTACAGCATGATTCTTTGTTTGGTATTGAGGCAGAAGAGGTTTTAAAGAAAATGGAAGACAAAGCTAAGTCTATGCAAACTGTTAGACTTACAAGTGCAGCCACCAAGTTTCAGTAGACACTGGCCTACAAAAAATTGGTCCTTTCCTGTGTCATACAGAGCTCAAAGGGGCAAATCGAAATGTCCAAAGGATTCCAGATATCAGGCGCAAGATTCATACAGGTCAAAGGAATGGGGCGCATCTACCTCCAAATCAGGGGGAGATAAAGCGCAAACCTACAGAAAACAGTCCCATTGACTTCCCTCTGCCTACACCAAGCACTTATCTTTTGACAGCACCCATAGGGGGAAAATTAGCACTTTTTGCTCAAAATTGGCAGTTAATAACCCAGGACAAGTAAACATCGTATCACAGGGATACAGATTCCATTTCCACACTCTGCCATTGGCAAACAGTTGGCCAGATCTGCCCAAAAATCAATGGGCAGAGGCACAGAAACAGGTTACGTCCCGTGCCGACTTTGTAGCAGCTTCTGTCCATGCTGGGCAAGAATGCTTGACTGGTGACATTAGACCTAAAAGAGGCATACCTGCATGTCCCAATAAGACAATCGTGCAGAAGATACCTCGGATTCAAGGCTGGCTTAATGCATTACCAATCCTCTGCACTGTCCTTTGGCTTATCTGCTGCTCCCAGTTTACAAAGTGCCTGGCTCCAGTAATTGCATTTTGCAGATGAAGTATACAAATATATCCTTACTTGGACGACTGTCTCATTCAAGCAGAGAACAAGGACAATTTTCTTCGACACCTGGCATTTGTGAAAAGGCTTCTAACATGCCTAGGGTACACTACAAATGAAAAGAAATCACAACTGGTACCCTCTCAAAAAATAGCATTCTGGGTGCAAGCTTGAATGCAACTGTCCAGATGGCTTATCTTTAGCCAGACAAACGCAACTGACTACTTACTTCAAACTGATGGCAGCAAAAACCCAGTCTTCTGCAAGACAAATTCTGCAGGCTCTGGGCTTCATGGCATCCTGCATCCTACTAATTCCATATGCAAGACTGCATATTAGGAAACTTCAGTGGTACCTAAAAAGCTTATGGAGTCAACATTCACAGAGTCTGGAAACAATGATTCCTCTCATTCCCTGCCTGCAGCAGGAGTTTCTATGGTGGGCAAAGGCCTGTCACCAAAACATGGGACGACAATTCACTCTACCCCCTGCCAGCCAGACCTTAACAGACTCATCAGATTATGCATGGGGGATCCACATGACAGGAAGATGCATTCAGGGCATATGGGCACCAAAACAAATGCATCTACATATCAACCAGAAAGATGCTAGCTGTTCAAAATGCCCTAACAACCTTCAAGGACTTACTTCATCCAGGACAACTACTGATTAAAGACAGACAACACCACAGTCATGTGGTTTATAAACAAGCAAGGGGGCACACACTCATACTCCCTTTGCAGATTAGCCATGGCACTGTGGGACACAGCTTTGACCTACCAAATACATCTTCAAGCTCAAATCCTGCCAGAAAAACAAAACAGTCTGGCAGACAATTTAAGCAGAAACCTTATGGATCCTCACAAGTGGAAACTAAATCCACAAGTCTTCAGCATAACAGAGAAATGGGGGAGCCCAGACAGATCTATTTGTCTCTCCTCACAATTCTCAATTGAAAAGATTCTGCACAAGGACTTATCACAGACAAGCATAAGTGGACGCCCTATCCTTCAGTTGGAAAAACCTATCAGTTTACACCATTCCTCCTCTGCCTCTTCTACCCACGGTCCTCCTAAAAGTCAGACAAGGGAAGCCAAAGATGATATTAATTGCCCTGGACTGGCCCCACCAATCATGGTACCCAGTCCTAAGGAACTTGTCTCAATACCCAGCTTGGACCTTGCCTCAAACACCACAACTACTGTCCCAGCAAAACAGTCAGATCCTGCACAATCAACTACAGACTCTAAACCTGGCAGCATGGCTAATCAGGTAATCATATAAACAACACCTCTCAGTAAAGCTGTGATGGATGTCATTTTGAAAGCCAGAAGGCCTAGTACTAGAAATCTTATGCTGACAAATGGAAGAGATTCTTTGCTTGGAATCGAGCACAAGGAACTGATACAGCAGAGCCAAATATTCCTCAGATATTACAATACTTAACTGAGATGCTTGACAAAGGCCTATCTTTCTCATCAATCAAAATCCATGCCTCTGCCATTTCGGCTCATTACAACACAGAGCCACCAATCTTTTCTCATCCTTTACTAAAGCAGTATCTTAGAGGAGCCAAAAATTTAAGACCCCCTATAAGATCACCATTACCTGCATGGGACCTCAGTTATGTGTTGGAAAAACTCACCCTGCCTCCATTTGAACCAGCTGCTACCGCTGATATAAAGTTCTTATCATGGAAGACAGCTCTGCTACTAGCAGTTACTTCAGCAAGAAGAGTTTCAGAGCTACAGGCCCTCGTGGCTGTAGAGCCTTTTATCATATTTTACCCGGACAGGGGCTGTCTGAGGACAAATCCTACTTTTATGCCTAAGGTGGTTTCCAGTGTGGCTCTTAACCAAACAATTCATCTGCCAACTTTTTATCCAAATCCGCAGAACAAAGGGTAGAGAATTCTGCATTCCTTGGACGTTCAGACAGCTAAGATTCTACTTGAGTAGGACTAAAGCTCAGCAATTACTAGTGTCATATGCTGCAGGATCAGAAGGAAAGGCGATTTCAAAGCAGACAATTTCAAAGTGGATAAGCCACTGCATCAGTTTCTGCTACTTACACTATGGTAAACCTGTGCCCAAGGGCATTAGGTCACATTCCACAAGAGCTGCAGCTACTTCAGCAGCCTTTCTCAGAGGAGTACCAACCAAAGACATTCTAGAGGCTGCTACTTTGAGTTCTGTTCACACTTTTACAAAGCATTACCATTTGCCTCTCTACTCTAAGTCAAGGGCAGGCTTTGCCACTGCAGTGCTGCAGGGCCTTATAGCCGCACCTAATGCTGTTTAGCTCCAGCCTCCCAACCATAGTTTTGGGATTCTACCCAAATGTAATGACTTCAGCAGTGAAACATGAAGAACATAGTACAGTTGTGTACACTTACCATAAATGTAGATGTTTGAGTGTATTCACTGTTGCAGTCAAGGTTACCCTCCCGCCATCCCCCTGTCATTCTGAAGTTTATCTTTCCTTCACTATCCTCTACAACCTATGTGGTGTATTTGCTTGTAGATGAAGGTAAAGTTTATATATATATATATATATATATATATATATATATATATATATATATATATATATATATAATATTGCTACCTTTTTGGGGGCATCTGACATCAGGGGCAAGAAAAACTAAAGAAAATAGCGTCTGCTGCAAGTTTTATACCCCTGATGACCCGACGTCATGGAAGAGAAGACGGCAACCGACGCAGGACCCAAGACTTTGGAATTCAGGCCGACTGAGGGCAACCTGCCAGCAGATTACCCAAATGTATTGACTGCAACAGTGAATACACTCTAACATCTACATTTATGGTAAGTGTACACAACTGTACTTTCTTGTTGGAGCCCATGTAGAATGCAGCCTGGGATGTTATCAGGTCCCATAGATGCTGCATTTTTGGCCTTGAGGCATAGAAGACCTTCTGTCTAGAGATACAAGGTGGGGCACAGGTGGAAGGAATGTCATGGGGTATGTGTGGTGGGGATAGGGGAGTAATGTTTTCACAGAACCTGTCTGCTAACAGGCTTGCTATGTCCACAAGCTCAGTCTATGTGGTATTAACTACCAGTTTGGCGCTGATCTAGGCCTCACCTTTTAGGCTATGGATGTAACCGAAGAACTCCTTATGATTGTCCTTAGTTGAGGAAGGTAATTTGAATTAGTTTGCTTTGGAGGACTTCATAAGACGTCTTGTATCCTTGTTTAAGCTGTGTGTGTGTCTCCTATTTAGGGCATGCTCCCTCTTACTTTTGGACAACGATTTCTTATTTTAAAATCTGTTAATGGCAGTTGTCCATCAGGCAGGTTTCCTCTTCCTTAAAGAGCTTGTTTTGGTCCTTTCGGGTATGACAACGTCAAAACAGTTATACAGGTGTTTGTAAAACATTGGTGTATGACTCTGCATAGTTGCCAATTCCATCTGAGGGGAAGGGGGTGCATTGAAGCTATTTTATACGATCCCTTAGAAGGATATAATCTGGTTTGGAGAAGATATTTAGTGTAGTTGCTGCTTGGGTGGGGGTCAGGTGTGATAGTTAGAATGAGACTGATTTGTGGTCATATCTGACGAGGGAAAACCTGACAGAGGGGTTGTGTACAGCAGTCCCCCATATTGGTAAACACCAGATCCAGGATGTTGGTGCCCCTAATTGGGGTGTCCACCAACTTAATGAACTCTAGGAACTTTTGGGCAAGTGAGTTTGACCATGAGTAATTTACTCAGTCAATTTATGGGTAATTAAAATCACCCAGAACCATGGTGTTCAGATGGATCTTGGATTCCATTAGATCCAAGTAGGCATAGGGGTGTCCTGATTCATGGAGGGGGGGGATCCTGTAGTTGGCAGTGACTTGAATTGGTATCCTTCCAACAGTTAGTTGCACCTGAAGTGTCTCCAGGGAATCATACTGTTGAACCAAACTAGATGTATTTATCTTTAATCAGTATTGATATACCACCTCCTTTAGTTTTCCACTCCTTCCATTTGTGGTATGAATGTGTGTGGTAGGAGGTGTAACCTAGTATGGCTGAGGTGCTCTCTACAGCCTTTGAACCAGGTCTCTGTGACTGCACAGATGTCAGTGTCTTCCAGGATGAGGACTGCTTCCAGTGAGTCCAGTTTCATGCTAAGACGACTAGCATTTAGAAGCATAACCAACCTTGAGGTTGTTTTTGCTGAAATTGTTAGGTTGAGATTTGTCCTTGTGACATACCCTAAAAAAAGGCACTATAGGGGTGGCAAGAACCTTTGCCAGTAGCCAAAATCCCAGGGGTGGCAGATGACCATCTCTGGCAAAGCATCGAGATCTATCAATCATGTCATCCCAGGCTGACATAAACTGGATCCCCTTAGAATAACACCAGAAATTAAGCCAATTATTGAACTCCAGTGATTTTCTGTTTATATTGTATTATCATCCTAGGAAAGGGTCATATGCTGCTCAGGGCTAGCTACATACCTGCCTGTGACACAATCAGAAAGCTCAGTCACAGCTCTCTTCATGTAGCCCAGGTAGGTATGTCTCGAGTCGTTCACACCAACATGTACTATGACCGAATCATAATGGGACTTGTTGGTGATGGACTTGAGTGCTTGCGTGATCTGGTTAATCCTGGCACCAGAAAGACAGCTGACCATGACTTTCTCATTCAGCCTAGTGAGGGAGATGTCTGTGTCTCACTATAATCTTCTATGAGTAAGATATTTGGAGTGGATGTGCATTGCTTTATGGGCTTTGATGGTGACACACTTGTGCTTGTGTCATTGTGTATTGTGTGTTTTGGTTGTTATGGTTGGGTTAGTATGTGTGTTGGAAGTATCTGGTGTTTAGTAGACTTGTGTGTGTGCGAGTACTTCCGCATATGTTACTCTGTGTATGCTGTCTTGAGTAGGAGTTGTGGTAGTTGGGCTTTGACAGCCTGTTCTGTATTGCTTTCGCATGAGAGAGCTGTGATTCCAGATTCATAATGTAGGTGCATCTCTCACAAATGGTACAGGAATGATTTAGAAGTAGGTGTTAGTGTACATGAGCACCGCCTCAGTAGACCCATGTCAACCAGGCTGGTAGGACAAAAGGAGGGAAACAGACAACTCATGATCCTTGGAATAATCTTGCTCTGGCTGTAACAGGTTAAGGGGGAATACAGCAGAGAAAGGTTTTGGTAGGTTTAGGTGTGAAGAGCTCTGGTTTAGGTAATAATTGCAAGGCAAATGTAACCAGCAGTCCCTCTGTGCAGTAGTGTGTGATAGCAAACAAGTGCTGACTGGATCAAACACAGGCCTTTTAAAGCAGAAAAATGGGAAACAGCCACATTTCAAATTATCCAATCAAAACACCCTAAACAGAGCCGTGCAACAGTAACTTAGCTAGGTCAGTCTAAGCTGTGCCTTCCTGCCATGAGGGTACAGGGGTCCTCTCCAGATAATAGTTGAATTGTTTTATAAGCTCCAAAGTTCACAAACAGTACTGGATTCAGCAAAAACCTGAACCTAGTCTAAGCTAGTGTTTTTTTTTTTTTTTTTTTTATTGCAGCAAACCGGTAAAATGAACAAAACAAGCAAATGAACAGTAATTACAGTTGTAAGTGGAATTCAATTAGGCAATCTAAAAAATGCTGTAAAGTAAGTTGTACAGTTTAAACAAACAGATATGCAGCAAATATTAGTTTGGTTAATTAGAAAGTGCAGAAAACAGTTAAAATATATAGTTGCCTAACACAGGGCTCAAACCCATGACCCCTGAGATTGTCTCGTGCACTACCAGATGAGCTAGTCAGGCAAAGTTTAATTTTCCCTTTGATTTATAAGTTCATAGCTAATTACTAGAATAGCTTTCTTAATAGGCCATTCTAATTCAAACCAATTTCCTTACGAAAGGTAAGAACCAAGCACTTTACCTTGTGTCTGAGTCAAACATCTTAACCATTATGCGAAGCCCCAATCTTTTTTTTTTGTTTTAATACCAAATCCCAATCTTTTTCAAATGCTAGACTGTACAACAATCCTACCATCCTACTAAATCATCAGCCCCCTTTTCCCCGTTTATCTACATGAGGTTGTGGTGTTGCTTCAACTGTTACCATCTCTTGATTCACTGCTACTCTTCCTTCTCTGACAGTCATGCCTGAATGTCACAGAATTTCGCACACAATCCATCTCTTTGCTGGGCACCCTTGTTTCCTATTGCCTTCTTCTTGTCTGTCATAGGTTCATAAGTAAGTACTAGACGAGCTGCCCTTTTGTTTTTGTTTGCTGGCATCCAGGCAGTGTACTTACTAGCCAGTAACTGAATTTTACTAAAATGGGCAGAATAATCAGTTATCTATTTTGTTTCACACTGTGAGAGTTCAAACTAATGCCGTGATCAGTATGCAGCCATCTTGGAAAGCCTTGAGTTATTTTCAAGTTAGCCATCATTTCTTTTTTGTTCTTAGTGCTTGTATTTTCTGTTACAGCTTGGCTTGAACTGCTGCTTTGTTTTTTCTGATCTTGCATCTTTTCTTGTAGCCTTTCTACTTCAATTTTTTTCTGTGTTATTTTGTTTCAAGGATGTCACATGCTGGACCACTGTGATTTTCTTTTCAAACTGAATGCACAGTTGCATGCATCTGTTTTCAGCTTACTCATCTTTGTGTTTTTTCCCCTTCTGCTAGCACTATTTGTATCCAATTTTCTGTAGGCTGTGGACAGATGTTTTTGCTTAAGTAGCTATTTTGGCTGTCCTCACTAGTTCCACCTCCTAACTAAAACTTTTGTTTGTTAGCTTTCTTTCCAAAGCTACAAAACACAGATGAAAAGACCCTACATTTCATGAATGTTCACCGAGAGTTGAGATTTTATTTGTTCAGAACCAAATAATTCAGAAATCAGCTGTTCCTTTTGCAAAAGGGAATAAGGATAAAGCTATAAACAGATCCTTCCCAAATGGCTTGCTAAATGTTTCTCTTCCTGATAAAATTATTCCAGGACACATCAGGGACAACTCCAGAAGAGCTACTCCAGCCAATATAAATTTCTAAAGGGTTATCCCACAAGTCATTTTTGAAGCAGCAACCAGGATTTCTTTCCCCTCTGTTTTTAGAGACTCTAATTTAAGGTTAGCTTCAAAGACAATAACAGGATATGCCTCTGCAGTTCTGCAGGACCCTATCTCCTAGCTTCTGGTATGTGTCTCGTACCCTTAGTTTGGGAATCCTACAAACATGGTGGACTGTAGTAATGAATACTATGAATGTAGTACACTTGCGTTATGAACTTAACCGTAAATGTTGCTGTTTGATCATATTCACTGCTGCAGTTTAGAAAAGGGGAGAAGGGAGAGGATGGTATCTGATCAGTTGTACTCAGTTTTTCTTTTTTTTTATTTGTATTTATTTACTCGGGGTAGTGCAGCGATAAATATTGACCAATTTCAAGCTTTGCACAGGTGAAATACAAAACACTGCACAAACAAAAAAAAAAAACAGGAATGTAAGCAGTAAAAGTAGTTTAGACTAATTTCACAGAAGTGTCATATGTATATGAATATATATATATATATATATATATATATATATATATATATATATGTGTGTATATAAAGTGCACATTCTGTTGTACAAGCATTGTGTAATGTACAATCAGATGTGATGAACAAATATATACATTAATTTCTAAAGTGGGTCAGTCTTCATTTTTAGAGGTAAGAGTCTTTGAAAAGGGTATTGTTAGGTGATATGTCTTGTGTTGAAGCAGGAACATTTGGCTTGGATGAGGGAGTACTTTGAGTTGCATTCTGACTTCCTTTAGATCACTGGGGAGAGCTTACCAAATAGGTTACCTAAGAGGAAGCATGAGAAATGTGGCTTTGTAGAGTAGTGTTTCAGGTTGGATTTGGAACTTTTTCAAGAAGCCTAGCTGCAAGAGGAGTACATTTTTGGATTTGGAGTACTTTGTAGAGTTGGGATTTGAACAGTCGGTTAGATCTTTATGGGTAGCCATTTGACTTTTTCTGGGGTGATTCTCAGAGAAGCAAGTGTGTAATAAGTTGGTAGATGCTGTTAGAGATTGTTTGGAGTGTGGAAACATTTATCTTGGGTGCAGAAGCAGAAATGTTCAGTCCAAATTCAAGCTGAAAAAGGAGAATATATTTGCCAGTGGCTGCTCTGGCTGGTTGGAATAGAAAAAAGGCGATCTTATGTTCCAAAAGAAGAGGGAGTTTATTCTGGTTCTCACTTTGTCTATGTTTAAATGGAAGTTTAGTAACTGATCAAGCCATATTCCTAGGTATTTGAAGGTGGGAATTCTTAATGGAATGGTTATGAAGTAAAAGATAGTCAGGTGCTTGCTGAATTTTCTATGGTGTTCCAAAAAGCATAGTTTTGGTCTAGTTGGTTAAGTAGTGGTTTAGAATCCACTGAAGCTCATGAAAGTATGACAGGAATTGGCAGTGAATTTTGGTGTGTGGTGTGTATGACCTGATCAGTAGAATACCTTGTCATCAGCACAGATAAGGGGGAGAGATGGGGAAGGGTCACAGGGAAATATGTTAATGAATATGGAAAAGAAGAAAGGACATCTTTGATAATAGCTGCAAATTGGGAGGATCCTGTATTAACTCTGAAGTGTCATTTAGGAAGTTTTTGAACAGGGAGTGTTATCTGGACTGATGCCAGTTTCAACTTGTTTTGGAGTAGATGGTCAATTAGTTAAAATCCCTTTGTCAGATCTGTAAATTGGGCACTTGTAAGGAAGACACTATCAGAGGTTTACAGGATGTCTTCAGTTGACCCAAGTGCTGTCATAGAACTCAATCCTTGCCACAATCCATACTTTTTGGACATCAGCAGGTGGTACTGCAAGGGTATGTGTAGATAGTTGGGTGTAGAGCATCTTTTCTAGAAGTTTGCCCAGAATTTGAAGGATTGATATTGGTCAGAAGTGAGAGATATCTTTTGGGTTGGTTGGTTTTGGGAAGGGTTTAATTAGCAGTTTATTCTTAAGTTTTGTGGCATGATTTTTTTGTGAGAAATAGATTATTTATGTTGGTGATAGAACGACATAAATGTTTTCTACAGTGGCATATGGACCAGTGGTATATGTTGTCAGATCCAGGAGTGCTGTCAGTGGAAATGTTTTCAAAGAATAGATACAAATTTAGGGCATATGCATTTCAAGTGGAAGAGGGAGAATGAGTGGTGGTGGGGTGGGAAATATTTAAACTGAGGGAGGTATGGAGTTTGGGAGACTGCTAAATTCTTTAAGAAAATCTTCTCAAGAGTTTTGCTATACCACATTGAATAATGCTTGTAGCTAGGGTGTCTTGAGATGGTTTTCTTCTTGTAAGAAGGTTAACTTATTCCCAAAAGTGTTTTGTGGTAATGTAAGAGGGTAATTTCTTTGTCAAGATTTCTTTTTGAGTCTTCTGATGGACTTCTTGGCTAGGTTACATACGGCTACAAAGGAGGTATGTTTTTCAGTTGTGGAGTTTGTTTGCCATGCCTTCTGCTTTCATCCCTTAGTTAAAAGATTATGAATTCAGTGGATAGCCATTTGGTTTTGGAGGGGTTTATAAAGACTGCGGGTAACCAGGAAGAGCTTGTCTTGCTGCTGGAGTAGAAAGTTGGTTATGCTTCCAACTGCTGTATTAGGATCATGTCAGGAGTATATATGGTTGCAGACATATGCTGTGAAAGAGGCTGTGAGTTTGACGGTATTTGTGCTACTCTGGTTCCTTAAGTCTTCTAATATTGGTGGCAGGTTTTATAAGATATTTAGAAACTGTGTGGCAACAGGGTGTAATACAAAACTGTGCAGGTTGAATGAGCAGAATTAATGAATATTCATAAGGTTCTGTTTTATTCATGAGGTTCATTGATTGAGCATTCCCATTGGATCTGGACTTTTTTAAAAATATATTATATGGGGGGGGGGGCAACACACATTTCACTGTTTTGATGAAGTCTGCAGTTAGCAGATGAAAGCGCTTAACCTGTGTGTAAAACAGTTTTAACCCTCTGGGGGGTTTTATTTTTCTATTAAAAGTGATTTTTTGAAAGTAAGCATTTGCAGTGAGCTACGGTCCTTTTCAGCGTATATTTGGTATATATATTTTTGGTTATTTGGTCGTATGTACACTTACAATTTGGTATTTAATAGGTTTTATGGGATGGTTGACAATTGTAAAGATAACTAGGCAGTGGCTGGTTAGTGCTGGTGGTATTATGTTTGTGTTGGAGATAGTTTGGTATGGTTGTAATAATGTATCTGAGTGTAGAATGTTTGGAGGATCTGAGATTAGGTATTGTTGGTTGAAGGAGAACGAAGTCTGCTAGGAAAATAGCTATTTTGGATGAAGGAGGGCCAAGATGATTAAGATAGTCACCTAGAATTATTATTTTTTGATAGTTAAGAATGTGAGTGATTTGAATTTATTTATGAAAGAAGGGGGTGGCAGATAAAGCTGTAGCAATAAGTAGTGGTTTGCCATTGGGAGCTGGAAATTTTGGAACAGTCCAGTTAGAACTGAAGTCTGAGAAGGAGTTTTCCTTGGGCAGTGACTGTGTTCAGGTTTTTTTTTTTTTATGTAATTGGAGAGCCTCCATTTAATCATTTAACTGGACTAGCATCATTGACATACTTGTAAGAGGTTAGAAAGTTTTGGAAGTTGAGGGGAGCCTTGTTTAACACAGGATTTTGTGGCTGCTAGAATGTCTGGGTTGTGCTGGGAAATGCTTATGTAGTTTAGCTGGTTTCTAATGCTATGGCCATTGAGAAGGGCACAGACCAGAGTAGTAAGAGAATAGTTCTGATGATGAGGAAAGGGAGGAGTTGTGTCTGGGTTGGGTTCAGTGTTACTCTTTGTAAGGAGTATAAATGTTATGGAAGATAATGTGATGTCGGTCTTTAGTGTTTTTAGGTAGAGAGAAACATTTTGATTCTTGCTAATTATACAGAAGAGTGATATTGACAGTGGTGGATGGGGTGTGGTTTTGGTCTGATTTCTAGTGGGCTGTGGTTGTGGCTTTGACCAGTTAGTCCCTATCCTCTTGATTGGGTCCCTTCCTAACCACCCTCCTCACCTTACCAGGTTCCCACTCCTCTTTTTGTCCACTCCCAGAATAGGGCAATGGCAACTTTTGGGTTGAACCTGGTGCACTGATAATTGTTAATCTGGTCCATTTGAGTTTTGGCTTTGGGTTTTTATTTTTTAGGTTAAGAAGTATCCAAACATAGCCTCAGCTGACGCACCTTTTATTCCACTGACATACTAACATGCTGGTGGGGAGTGTCTCATCCAAAGCACTGAGGAAAGTTAAAGTTTTAGAAGTCGGTCTGGCCAGTCATGCCCCATGCACATAAGATATTTCAAGGGTGAGGGGTGCAACAGTGAATTTACTTGAATAGTTGTATTTAAGTTCCTTACAGAACTGTACTTCTCCTATACTAAGTCCAGTGTTTGATAACATATTCAGGTTTTGTCTAAGGAGTTCTCTAATAAAATACCTTCACATGAGTTGGGGTCTCAGAAAGCCATCTTCCCATAAATATATAAGTGCTAATAACACTTTTCAGGGGGTCTGATATCCTTTCAGAAAAATCTTCACAGAGGATAACCTACAAATCAAGACAGAATTTTACAGTGATTTTGCATAAATTGGAGGAGAACCCATATATCTCATTCCATACATCATTGTGGAAAATAAGTTCTTACACATGTGGACTCTGACCTTAATCTACAGCTTCTCTCCTCTTTTTTCTGTGAGTCAGAAACTATATAAAACCACTCAAGTCTGTACTAATATTGATAGCTTCCTCTTAGCCAAGACAGTCATGGTATTATTTTTTAAATGAGCACGAGCCATTTCCATTACTGGTCATCGCCTACACACTAATACTTATTAACAGAACCACAGGGCAGTTTTTTATTTAGAATTCCTATTAGTTGGAAGGTTGGAATTGATTTCTGACCATAGTTTTTTCTTAAATGTTTTACATCTTGCAAGGAGTCCATATTTAACAATATTATCTTTCATCCTGAAGTGGAAGAGATTTGCTTCTTCAACTGCCAGAAAGTTTTGGATCCTTTCCATTGTCGCATCCTGTGGTTTTTCATTTGTTTGATTCTAGCCCAGTACACCCCTTTATTAGTGTCTGTATTTGTCAGCTGTATTTGCTTGCTTAGCTGCTTTTCATAAAGTTGCATGGCATCTAGCTGTAAAAAAAATCTTATATTTAAGACCTCTAAAAATGCACATTTGCCCTTTGTGGAACTTGCACTTAATGCTTAAAAAGCTGACTTTACCTACACAAGAACCTAAATAGTGTGTGGGTTTAAAATGTTTCGAAAGGCATGATTTTACAGCTGTAAGACCTGATAGAACAGTTGTAAAGTTTACAAGCATGTCATGTTTAGCCCTTTAATTGATTTTCTATAATTAGTGTTACTCAGGACTAAGCCTTTTTTCATGAGAGGCACTGTCAGCAGCTTCTTTCAACCAGTCTTAACAGCTGCCAGTCTTAGTTAAACCAGAAATTAAGAATATTGTGTATATTCAGTAGTTTCAGGCAATTTGTACAGTGGGAGTAGCACAAAAGTCAGCAGGGACTGTTTATTTGCTCCTTTCGAGAGAGAGAAACGAGGCTTACTCTGAATAGTTGACCCAGCTGCACTGCCTTTTCTGACAAGTTTAACAAACTTTTACAAGGCACAATAAAGTTCTGCTATTGTAGCAGTTTACTTGAGATGCTGTTACAGGGTCTACAAAATGCACTTTAGGCAAACACTGCAATTTAAGATAATACAACCTAAGAGTGAGAGACAGTGACTGGTATGGTTCAAGATTCTTCAGTGGGTTTTGTGTGATGTATACAAATGATTTTTACCCTAGAATCTTGGGTGATTCCTCTTTTGTTTCATTTATTTCCTAAGATGCCATGCATTGTGGCAAGCACTGTCCCTCAGACTGATTTGATTCTCAGAATGGCTATTGCTGACCATTAATAGTGCTGAATGTCTTGTTTATGAGCAGTAAAGGCTTCAGATAATTTTTCAGGAGAAGACTCTTGTTAGTATATTTATTCTTTATTGATTTCAGTCCTTTTTGTGCAAGCCTATTTTTCAATTTTGCCCTTTGGTGCAAGGACAAACTTTAAAAAAAACATCTTTATTAAATCTGTTTACACAGTGACTTGGGTAGATATTTAACAGAAAGCAATACAAGCCACAGTGACGTTTTCAGAATTTACACAAATCTACACCTCACATATATATACATACATTTCCTGCACACCAAAATGAATTTTTTTGCTTTTTAACTTTTGGATTTTTTCTGTTTCTACTCACCTTCAGCCTTCACTTATGTTATAACACTTTTCAAACTATTTTTAATAGATGCAGAAATAGTTCTTGTGTAAATTTTGGAATTTCTGTTTTGTAAGTTGTGGTGTTTGTGTTAAGAAAGTCTGTCATAGTGTTGAAAGAATGTTGTTTGAAGTGCACTTTCTTTAAAGGGAATTATTTATTTATTTTTACATTTGGTTACTGGGAAAGGCTGACTGGGCACATACTTTTTCAGTGGAGGCCCGTGGAGAAAAGCTCCACAGTTAAGACACATTACAGTTAAACATGTTAGACAAATACATGTACACATTATTAAAATGTAGAATACAAGTTAAAGGTTTATGAAGTTACCACACACATCCTAATCTTATTGTTTGCTGCATACCATTGTAAAAACATGTGTTTTGTAATTTGTGTGTATACTGATCAGGTCTAAACTAAATGCATCTGTACTTTTTCTGTGTGGATCTTTTCTCCCCGGGGCTCTGCTGAAAAAGGGCCTTTTCGACTCAGACACCCCCGGTTAACAAATGTAAAATAAATTTAATGTGTCTCATTAAAAGTCTAGTATTAATAAAGCCAGGAGACAAAATGTTGTTGGTTGATGCAGAGAAAATAAAAAAAAATTTAAATTGGAAGAAGCTGTCAGAATTGAAAGAAACTACATATCGGGGTGGGAAAAATGAAAGGAATCTTCAAAGAAGCGCGCACACTTTTTTTTAATCACAGGAAACTTGACTCGACATGGTAGGAACAACCGCTGAAAATGTGATCATAAAGATAACACTCCTCGTTATCCCACTGCGTGCGGTAGTCTTATAAGATAATAGTAAGATTGGTAGCAGTCGGTCTGTGCTTACCTTTAGAAAAGCAGCAATGACACTTATCCAGAGAAGAGAAGCTGTAACAGTAAATTGTACCTTGTATGCTTATACCCATCTAGATTTAGAAAAGTAATAGAACCTTTCCCAAAAATAGTTCAGGTTTCGGTCTTAGGAATTTGCAGTGCTTGACTAGAACTTCTGTTTTTTGGCCTATATATATTACTCCACATTCTCCACATTGTCTTCTGTTCATGCATCTTCATATTGTATGAGAAGAATTTTTTTCTGAAGTGACTTCACTTTTTTTCATTTTTCTCTTGGTGATGGTTTGCTTCAGCTTTATAGTTGCTTTATAATGTCTCATTTCCACCTACCTTGCTTCTCTGAGCCTGCATTTGAAAGAAATGATAAATATTACCTTCCTTACGTAGACTTTTGAAAGCTTATACTGGTATCCACTGACCTGTGTATGTAGATTGCCAGATTTGATGCATGCTGCATTCCTATCTGTGTTTTTTTACAGATCTGTTTGCCTTTAGTATTTACTGCAGATGTGTTCATTACAGTGATCACCGCTGCAGTGTTTTCCCTTATCCATAGAACTTGCTGAAGATGGATTTCTGCTGTTTTGGTTAGAATTTCAGTGCTTTTGCAGACTTCCACCATGTGTGCTTGACCTTCTGATGTTGTTCTGACAACTGTCCAGATTTTCACAGAATGTCAAGATTTTACTATTTTTTATTTATTTATTTATTTTATTTTATTTTACATTTGTTGACCGGGCTAGTCCAACTGGATATATTTCCATTTTCAGCAGAGGCCCGGGGAGAAAAGCTCCACATTTAAACAAAAGGAAATACATTTTAAGCACAAATATCATAATACACATTATTACCTATTTCTAAACAAGAATAGTAAGAGTATGAGCAGGGAAAGAGAAATGAAAGAAAGTTATCAAAAGAAAGAAAAGGAAGTTGACTTTCTAGGGAATAAGTAACATCATGATGAACATACTAACATGTTTTCATACCAGGAAGAGAGAGTAAAGATCAAGGAAAGAGAAGCAGCAAAAGTGAGAGAGCAAAAATAAGGAGACAAATACTTGTTTGAAAAAGATTTGTAGCCATAAGGAGGAAAGATGAAGAGGAGGAGTTTAAAGAGGTAGAGAAAGAAAGGTGAAGAGAGGAAGCAGGATGGAGAGTAAAGTATGGAGAGAAAGATGGATTAGATGAAGCAAATAACTTTGGTCAGGATTAGAGCAGGGACACATCCAGTGGCTTTTAAGGTAAATTCTGAGTTTTTGTTTAAACAGAACAGTAGATGCAATGGAAGTAAGTTCAGTAGGCAGTTGATTCCAGTGTTTTCCAATAGTATTAGAGAAAAGGGAGTCACCTGCTAGGTTATTGGATTTGGTTAAGGTAACTAGCAGCTTACTTGATGAACGGAGGGAATTCAGATTAGAGTAGGGGGTTATGAGGTTGGAGAGTATAGGTGTGTTGTGAGGTTGGTAGAATGCTCTTTGGACAAATGTCAGTTGGGAATGAAGCAACATGTTTGACAGTTCAAGCCAGTTGCTGCAGATTCAGACAGTGGTGAGCTCTTAAGGGTTTACCAGTGACAAATCTAGCTATATTATTGTACGTGGACGATAATTTTGAGAGATTATTTTTCTTAGGGTTAGTATAGATTGGTGAGGCATAGAGAAGAGTAGAGAGAAGATGAGAATGGGCAAGAGTAGCTTTGGCTTGGGAGGTTAAGAAAGTTTTAATTCTATAGAGAGAGCCGAGTTTCCTGTTTACAGATTTAATGTTATTATTGATATGACAATCAAAGGTAAGGTTGTTGTCAATCGTGACACCTAGCAGTTTGGTATTGGGGTCAGGTGATATAATGGTTCCATTGTTAGGATAGTAAAGTCTAATGTAGGGGATCTGGTAGTGGGCTTAAAGAGTAGGAGTTTGTTTTTTTTAGCGTTTAGGAGTAGGCAGCGTTTTGAGAACCAAGTTTCAACTTTAGAGAAAACAGCTTGAGTATTACTTTGAAGTTCAGAGATGGATTTAGCAGAGCAAATTAATGTGGAATCATCATCATATTGTATACAAGTAGCCTGGGAGATAGCTGTTTGTAAGTCATTTATAAAGAGGGAGAAAAGAAGTGGTCCAAGAATAGAGCCTTGGGGGACGCCAAGTGAAATTGGGAGAAGGGATGAGAGTTTATTATCCCAGAGAATGGCTTGTTTCCTGTTTGTGAGATAGGAACAAAACCAGTGGACAGCCTTAGATTCTAAGGAGAGAGATTCAAGAATTTTTAAGAGAATAGAGTGGTTGACCATATCAAAGGCTTTAGATAGGTCAATGAAGAGAGCTGAGGACAGGGTGTTATTTCGATTCTTGTTAATAAGGTCTGTAAAGGTGAGGAGAGCGGTGGTTGTGCTATGAAAAGGCCTAAAGCCATGTTGACAGGGAGTGAGAATTTTTTGGTCTGTTCATCAAAAAATTTGTGCTTTTCTGGTGTATTACTGAGGATTGAAATCACTAAATGACAGACATTTGTGTTTCAGACTTCATATCCTTCTGAAAATACATGCTGAAACAAAACTGTTCTGTCAGCCTTATAAGTTTTTAAGGGCAGTATTTAAAATCTGTTATTGATTTAGGCCTTTGAATCGTCAATTCATTTTTGGCTTTGTCCAGATTTCTTGCACTAAGAGGAATGCATTCTGACATGCAGTTTGAGGAGGAAACGCTTGCAACTTTACATATGGTCATCAGCCTGTTTTTCATCCTATGCCTTAAAGGTGATTCCCAGAGAAGGATAAATTCCCAGTTTGGAAGTCCTTAACTAGCTTTAAACTGTTAGACATAGCTTATTCTGGAGTTGAATAGAGAACTAATGGTTCTTTATAAAACATTTCTAACTTTTTTTTTTTTTAACTCAACTTAATCCATGGAATGTGTTCCAACAAGTGTGCATGCAGAAGATAAATTCTGCCCAAAGATATTTACTTGTCATTTACTTGGGTAAGGACCACCAGATTCCTCCTATTTGTGAGCACTGTGCTGTATTCAGAAAGAAATACTGTAGCTGGTAAGGCCTGAAATCTCTGGGTGTACTTGGATCCAAAGAAGCTAGAGGTTCTGGATTGGTACAGCCTTCCTCCAGTTAAGGAAGACATGCAAGGTGGAGGGGTTAGTGAAAGCTATAATTAAAGAGCCAGTGGAAGGAGACCGAGACCTAAGAGAACCTGTCAGTCTGGAAGGGGTCTTCAGAAGGGAATAGTGAGGACTTACCTCACATTAGTCCCTCCCCAAGCCTAAATCTTGGTTTTTGGATTTTCTTCTTCTTCTGATCCCTGTTGAGGCTGGTTTGGACTCATTCTTTGCAACTTTTGCTATGACTTGGGTGGATAGTGGTTTCCAAGCATATTTAAAAGAAAGACCACCTTTCAAAAATGTCTGCTGCTCTGCCTCACTTGCATGTCTTGTCCGATACTGTGATTTTTGAGAGATACTGGTCAGGAGGGCCCCACTTGCCTGAGGCTTTGCCTTCTTTTCTGTCAGACACTTAAAGCCCAAGCATCTGTCATGTTAGTGTTCCATCTAGTTTTTGATAGGTTTGTTGGGGAATATGTACCAGACTGGCAGAGATTCAGACTTTGTTTTGCACAAGTACATTGTTTTGGAGTTGTATCTCCCTCCAAAGCAATACAAAGACTGTCATCCGAGGAGGAAATAGAAGAGAAGGAGGTGGCTTACATATCTTGGATATTTTCAACTATGGTTTAAGATACCAAGTTACCCCACTTAATCAGCAGCTTCCTACACAAAAATAGAAATGCTGCCAGATATCAAATTGATAGTGCTGCAAATTTAATGTAGTTGCACTAAGGGAAGTTGCAAAGAAGTATCTACATCCAGGAATAATTAGCTTGACTTTGTGGGTATGGGTTGAGCTGATGTATAGTGGTACTTTCTGTGCCTTTACCCTTCAAGGCTGCCTTTAGATGGTATCTGTGAACCCAGCTGCAGACTACCTGCTAGTGAAAAAAATGTGAGGCACTGCAGAGTGCAAAAAAGTGCATAATTGTATAGAACCGCTGCAGCTGACCTAACAGTATTTTTTGTTTGGCTGCCCAAGGATCAAAACTGTTTAGTCTAAATGTCCCCTCTAACAATTTAAGATACTGGTCTCTTTTTTACAACATGGTCTCTGCCTTAATCAAGGTGCTACTACATTATTATATGTTCATAATTATGTACTAAGAGAGGATAATCAAGCTGCTTGAAGATATAGTTTTGTGTGCCATAGAAAAGTACAGGGTGGACAAGCAAGCTATAAAATGTGGTTTTAGTACCATGGGAACTTGGCGCAGCCACTAGTATAATTTAAGAAGGCATGCCTAGACAAGCTTGCAGCTTCTGCTAAATTCTATAAAAAAACAACTTTTAGATGTACCCCTGTGTGTGGATCTGGTATTTGGCAACGTTTTACTTTTTAGAGGTTGAAGTACTTGGAAGTAAAACAAAACGATGGAATTGCTGAACATTTTCCCCACTTCAAGTGTACCATAAGCCACTTAACTTCAGTTTGGTGTTTTTATTTATTTTTTTTAATAGAAACCATACCAGTGCATTACAGTCTAAGCAAAGAAGAGTTTTTGAGATGTAGGCATGGAGGGGGAAGCAAAGGAAGTTGAGGGATGATAAATTATAACGAGGGTGATAAATTCCCTGCCACTCAAGGAACCTGCCGACCAGTACTAACTGTTTCCACTTTCCATGCTCCTCCTTTCTCCCATTTCTGCCCACCTGTTGGGCAGAAAGCTAGTTAGCTTCAAGGAGAAATTGGATCAGCCTAATATCCAACATGAGGATGTTAGGATTATACAGTAATTTCACAAACTGCGGTGGTGGTGCTGCGGTAGCGTTGTCGCCTCACAGACGTTGCACGTTTGATTCTCAGAGCGTCTTCTGTGTCGACATGCGTGAATGGGCGTTTCTTCGTTGAAGGTTGTGCGTTAGGCCTGGCAAGCCAGCATGTAAAATCTACTGCCAATCATTAGCAGACCGGAGTTCCGCTGTGGCAACCCCTAACCGGGAAAAGCCGAAAGACAGATTAAACAATAATTTCACCCGTGATGAATATGCCCCAGTCCTTTGTAACCAGCCCTTCCTCTTCATGAGTTGCTCTGTTAGTTAATTGCAAGTGATACCGTGGAAAAAAATCCCTGTGTTTGTGTGTGTTGGGGGGGGGGGTTTTGAGGCTTTTACTTGAGTTTTTCATCCCCAAAAAAGATGAGCCCTTTTGCCCCAGTTAAACTGTGCATTTTGTGCAGATCCAGTCACATTTTAAAAGTTTGCTGTACATACCTAATTTCTATTTCCAGGAAACTTTCTAGTCATCCTTGACCTAAAATACACATTTCTCTAGTCCTGCTGGCAGGAACTGCTGGTTTGTTGAAATTCAGTGGGTGATGGGCTTTTTCAGTTAGTCATTTGTAAACCTATAAATGTTCACTGTAGTGGTCATCCTTCTGAGGATGTGGTGCATTCACAATTCCTCCTTTCTGGATTATTACCTCATCCAGGTGCCTTCATTTGAGGTGATTAACAGTTATCTAACCAATCTGTATTTCTCCCTTTATCGGAGTCATGCCTGCACCTAGTGACAGTGAAATTCTTCCTGGAAGTCCCATAGATTTAGAAGGCTTACCCTTTCCTGCTTCTGGATAAGCCCATAGAAGTAAAGCTTCTCTTTACAGACTTAAATCAAAAGATAGCATGGGTAATGCAGAGGGCCTTGTAGTATTATGTCAGCACTGAATCTAATAGTTTTCCTGACCAGGTTGCATATTAAGAAAAAATATTTATGTAGCTTTGGGCATCAGGACAGCTGTCCTTTACACAAGATAAATACCACTTACTGTGCAACAGTCAAGGTGGAACACTTGTCAGAGAGGTGGGACTTAAACTTGAAACATTGATGGTGTTGCTAAAGCAGTACATTCCCTGACACTCAATGCATCCTGCTTTGCTTGGGGAGTGCACTTGGCACTCCTTAGTGAGCATAAACTGGAGCTAGGATTGTGTTAAATATCAATGTAAAAGAGTTAGTGGCAGTCCTGTTGATGTTGAAACCCTTCAGTTTGGAGGGAGCTGATGCTTACATGAGTGTCATAACAGGCAACACCACTGTTAATTTGTGTAGACATAACCCTAGAGACTTAGTCCTAACTCTTTAGGCTAATTCTAATGGTGTGGGAACAGATGGTATGGCTGGATCTGTATCCAGATCTTGCATTATTCCTTTCAGCTCCCAGCAGTCTGTAACTTCAGACAACTCAGATTTTGGTTAGTGAGTAGTATCTATTGAAGTAAAAGTGCAGGTTGTGTATATAAAAAAAAAAGAACAGACCAAAACACAAATATAAAAGAGATGATGTTAGTAATATATGCTCTCAAGTCATTTTATAGTACCCAGGACCATTCATTACAGGTGATCACAGACAAAACCACAGTAATGTAGTACATACATAAACAGCGAGAGGGGAACCAGATATTATTCTGTCTGTAGGCTAGCCATGGTAGCCTGGGGATGTAGCTTTTTTGCACATTCTCACTCTGCAGGCATCTTGCATCCCATTTACACAGCATTTCATGGCTGATGAGCTGAGCAAGTCCAAAACAGACTCTCAAAATTGTAACTGAATTGGGGAGGGGGGGGGGTCTTCCAGGAAATTTATCCAGTTGTGGGGAACACCTCAGACCCATTTGTTTCCATTCAGAATCAACTATCAAAGTTTTGCTCCAGGAGTCCATGCAAGAAAGCATGGAAAAGATGCTTTTTCTTTTCCTTCAACAGGAGTGTTCGGGTGTGTTTTTTCCACCATTTCCATAGATATCCAATGTAATTCTGAAGATTCAGATGGACTCTCCAAAGATCATTGTGTTGACTCTGTTCTGGCTCATGCAACAAAGCAGGCCTACTCACACAAGACAAGGGGGTGTTTAACACCCCTGTCTTTGAAACACCTTCATCTGTCTGCCTGGATGATTGGCTAGACTTTCTCCCTTATCCAGTTCAGCATCCAGAAATATCTTTGATCCTGGAAGAATAAATAGTCTAAAGTAAGCTTGGATGTACAGCAGCTCAACTCTCACACCGTCCCTTCGACATCCCATGTTTGCATGGATAAGCTTGCTCCTCTTCAGCCTGGTGTACAGAGAATAATCCTTTGTCACAGTCGCACTGTTGTCCCCATTTTTTTATGCTTTTCCCTTTCCCACTATATCAGGAGTAACTTGTTCTGCTGATATGATTGGATCATTACTACTATTTGTATTGGTTGCTTTTTCTTGGCAGGATTTGGAGTCTACTCATGATGTGCCTTTTCTAACAAGTCCTGCTATGGGACAGCAGTCCAATTGCTTATTTGTATTTTCATAAAAGGAATGCTGTCAGTTCCTTTCGGTTTCTTTAGCATGGCAGAGGATCTCAGTTTTCCATGTGTGTTCTGTCTTCTGATTCTATTTTTGAAATGGCTCTTCTTGAGAATTCTCCTGCTCAGCCTGACTCCTTTCATTTCCACCTCTGATTTTGCAGTTTTCTCAGTTCATCTGAATGACTAGTTAAAGCTTCTGCTTTCCAGCCTTTGTTTTTGACTGTGTCTTCTTTCACACTTTCACTTGTTTTAATGCACAATTCATTTATTTTTCCTTTAAATTACTGAAAAACCCATCCTGTATCAAACCTGAACTGCTTTTTGCTGTACAGCTGTAGAATTCTGTTCCAGAGATGATCTTAATTTTACCTTACTGTCCCCGAATTACTACTTTGCTGGAGACCAGGCAGTTTAATTACTAGCCAGTGGCTGAATTGTCCTTAAATGAGTAGCTGTAACTGGTTTGTTTTCACAGTTGCAGTTTTTACAATGGGAAGGCTGTAGTGAACCTGCTTATTAGTATGTAGCCATCTTTGAAGTCCTGCACTTCATCTTGTTGAGACCAGCTGCTGTTTTATGTTAAAGTTCAAAGCTTGACCCCCCCCCTTGTTTCTCTGAGCTTTGACTGCTTTTCATAACATGTCGACTAGAACATGTGCAAAGCAAAGACTGTTGAATGGTTGTGTTATATGAATGGAAAACTGCTTCCATTTATGCAAAGCAGAACTTAAAATCTTGGTAGCAGCTGTACATCTCATCTTGAATCGTTCAGCAATCTGTTTTCAGGTATACAATTTTTTTGCCAGTTGTTCTAAGCAAGAACAAAATGTTTTCTGACAAAAACCCGTTATGGTTTGTTTTCTAATGTAATAAAGGATTAAAAAAAGCTTGAGTAGATACTGTATTCATCCATGTATTTTTGTAAGTGGTTTTACAAAGAGGAGGCCTTTCAAAAGTAGTTAGTATTGCCACATATTTCAGCACCTAAATCTTGGAACCTTTAGCCCTCTCATTCCCTCAGCACACTGGAAAATGACTTTGTACTTGATATGGACTCAAAACTTTGTGAACCTCTGTTACCTTGGGTAAAAAAAAAGCTGGTGCTCAAGGCAAAGCAAGACCCCAAGATTTTTGTTCATGCTTACTGTTTCCAAATAACCCATTGATCTGATGTCACTTTTCATTCATCCTCAACCGATGGGTTCAAATCTGATCCTCTGATCTCTGTCACTGTTCTACATCTCATGGTCACACACTCTTGAGTACCCTTACCATAATGCAGTAATCCTCTCTCTCTCTCTCTCTCTCTCTCTCTCTCTCTCCAGATCTTGTTTGTTGCCATCTGGAACAGATGTGGTTGTTACAACTCTGAAGCATAGCTTGTTTTAAAATAAGTACCTTTTTTCATTGTTATCCTTTGTCTTTTTTTCCTAGTTTTAATGCCCACTTTACCTTGTCTTACCACTTGATGGTATTTATTTACATTTTTCTGTCTCACTCCAAAAAAAAAAAAACTTTGCTTCTTTATGGTTAGCCAGTTAACATTGTTTTTGTTACCACTTAAGTGGTATTTCTCCTTTACCGTTGATGGTAGACTTTTCGGCCTTTCCTAACTTTTCTGTTGTATATAACAACTTTCTCATTCTCTGCTGTTTAGTTTTTTGTGCTCATTAGTTACATCATGGCAGATAAACCTATGGTGTTTAACAAATTTAATAAATGTGGGCATAAGATTCTCCTATCTGATGCCCATAGGCTGTGTGTATTGCTTAGGACCTGAGCATTTACAGACTGACTGTACCATTTGGAGATCTTTCAATCTGAGAGCCCTTGTGGATTGAAAAAAACAAGTTGATACTTAAGGGCCTCTTGCCTTCAGCCTTTGGAGAATCACTTTGGGGATATTTTCCTTCCAAGTCTGACAAGGAAGACTCTTAAGAAGGGACATTCAGAGCATGCTAGCTTATCTCAGTCTTCCTTGGCTCTGACCACTGAGCTGAGAAAGAAAGTCTTCGGATCTGTGCACTCTACAAGTTGTCAGATCCTACAGCCACTGACACTAGATTTGTTTCTTCAGATTCAACCCCTTCGGAGCCAAAATCCTTGCCTAGGACCCAATATGCCTCCTCACTGGATCAAGTTCTATTCCTACTTCCATCCCTCTTCCTTGATAGGTTTCACTCTCCCTCTGTTGTCTCTTCCCGGTCATCCAAAAGTTTCATAGAAGTGGATATAATGATAGTTTCTGTTGTGACCAACTCAGATGGGAGTTCTCCTGGCTCCAACCCCATCGGTTCAAGAAGCCTCGACTCCTATGACTTATCCTTTTGCTACTCGTACCCTGATCCATCCCTTGGATTCTAAGTCTTTGGATCCAGATATCCAGATGCTTTCTATTTCTAATCTGAAGATACCATTATCTTCAGATCTGAAGTCGTCTGAGCATACCGGCTCCAAGGGCTCTTGGAGCCAAAGCCTCATTGTCAGGTCTTAGGGGTTAGGGTCAACTCAGAAATTATCAGCAGTCTCTTCCTCTCGGAGTCTCAGCATTCCAATAGCTCTGCTCCAGCTCATGCCTTGGGGGCAGTGCCTTTGGGTTGGAGGGAACCATTGGTCCAGAAGCTTGCCTTCTTGACTCTGATGGTTTCTTTGTCCCGGAGCAGTCTGCCTTCAAGGTGATAGAGAAAATGTTCTCATCTTGATCAAATGGCTTCTCCCCACTGGTTCTCAGATGTCTTGTGTGTCGTGAGCCTCAGCATTTTACTCCACAGGGGCAGCCAGACCCAAGTCTCCAGATGGCGCCACATGGCATAGTTCTCTTCTGATATTTCTTTGGATCATCCCACCAAAGAACTTCCTAGGAAGAGAAAGTGCAAGAGAAGGCACTAGGACTCCCCTCACGAGTCCATCATGGAAGAAAGTAGAAAGGTCCCCAAGATCTCCACCCGACGACGTCTCCTTTGGAGACATTTTAGAAATCCTGAAACAATGGAGTAACTCCACCCACTGATCTCATTTATTTGATCACTCAGTGGACATGGAAGGAACCAGATTTTTCTAGACCTATTCAGCTGAAGAAGCCTCAAATGGTTGGTTCAGGCATATCCATTAGGAGGCATGCCAGGATACATCTGTGTGATTTTGTGGAGCCCTTTGTCATCCTTCACCAAAGCTCCTTTTCACAGAAGTTTGCTGTCCGGCCCCAAGGTTAAGGAAACACATTCCAGTTTTGAAAAAGATGGAAAGACCCTGTCTGCTGTTGGTGTAAGTTTTTTTGACTCCTCAAAGAACCTTTTCCCATAATCAGCGAGATGGTTGAAAGATGCTGTTTAGGAAGTCCCAGCGTCCTTTCCTTGTTGCAGGTGGACAAAGTCCTCCAGGCAGTGAGGGACGTTCCAGTGGTGTACACTGCTCACCAGGCAGAGGAGGCCTGCAGATTCAGGGGTCCAGAAATTCTTTGACAGGCCCTATCGGTGCTCCTAAAAGGAGATCCAATTGCCCACCTCTGCAGGCATTTTGGGGGGGGGTCGTTTATCCCTGCACCAGAGAACCTGGCTAGACTTAAGATACTTGGGTGTAAAGGATCATTTCCAGAGGTTATATTATTCCCTTTTCCTGTCCACTGCCATTACAAAACAGAATGCTGACATTCCACACAGTCAGAGGAAGACAGTGGTTTCAAAAATACAAAAGCTGTTAGAAAAGACAGTCATCCAAGAGGTCCACCCAGATCAGAAATAATATGGAACTTGGTATTCTTTTTAGTGCCAAAACAGAGGACTGGAGATCAATCCTGGATCTCCATGTTCTGGATGATCACTGTTCAGTCCATTTTGCCTTTCCTACACAAGGATGCCTGGATGTGCTCTATAGATCTCCAGGATGTGTACTACCACATAAAGATGAGCAGATGGTCCAGGAGATACCTACGCTTCCAGTTGGGGGCCAGTCACTATCGGTTCTGAGCACTGCCCTTTGGTCTCACTGCAGTCCCCAGGGTGTTTACCAAATGCGTGGCAATGGTAGCAGGCCACTTCAGACTGCAAGGATTGAGGGTTTCCATATCTAGATGACTATCTCCTTACTGAATCAACCAAATGTCTACTAATAACAGCTGAAGACCATGTCCTCCAGACTTTTTCCAATCTGGGCATAATAATCCATCGCAAGAAATCTCATCTTCAACCGTCTGTCCCTAGAATTCATAGGAGCCAGTTTCAACTCATCAATGATGGCTTCTCTGCCCTTTTTGAGGGTTCAAACCATATGTTTTCAAGTCAGTAGAATAATTTGGAGTTCATCCATACCAGCCCACCAAGTGTTACAAACTCTAGGGTCTATGTTGGTGGCGATCTCTGTTCCCATTAGCGAGGTATCACATGAGAATTGTACAATAAATATTAACCCAGTGGTCCATCCTGCATCAACCTTTGTCCACCACGATCAGCATAACTCCAGCCTGCACAGCAGTACCTTAGCTGGTGGATTCACTCAGATCTAATGTTTATTTAACGTTTGTTTACCTGGAAAGTCCAACTGGGACAGAGCCCATTTTCAGTGGGGGCCCAGGGAGAAACACTCCAAATGCATGTCTTTGGAATGTGAGAGGAAACTGGAGCAACCAAAGGAAACCCACGCAAACATAGGGAGGACATGTAGACTCCTCACAGAAGGAACTCCAGCTAAGAATTAAACTGGAGAACCTCTTGCTGTGAGGAGACTATGCTTACCACTGAACCACTGCACCTTCTACAGTACAAAGTTGTCTGTTCATCCTCTCTCAGCTCAAGGCCGTATTGACCACGGACAGTTCTCAGCTTGGGTGGCGGGAGCATTTTTTGGGTAAGACTATTCAAGGTACTTGGTCTCCCGATGAGGGCAGTTTGCATATCAATGTGCTGGAGATGAAAGCAGTACCCCTAGCACTGCAGGCATTCCAAGACGCTCTCCTTTCTGGCACTATTACGATTCAAACGTGCAGTATATGTCTATTGTATGGTGCATCAACAAACAAGGAGGAACCAGGTCTTACCTTTTTGTGTCAAGAAGCCCTGAGGATGTGGCAATGGGCATTGTCTTCAAATCGATTTCTGATAGCAATGCATATACTAGGGAAGTCAAGCGTGATAGCAGACAAGTTGAGCAGGTCCATTTTATTACCTCAGGAGTGGTCTGTCAACACAAAAGTGGTGGAGATTTTCCTCCAATGGGGCCGGCCGTGCTGCAACCTTTTTGCATCCTCCCTGAACAAATGCAGCAAGTTCCTTGCCCTAATCCCTTCATGGGGGTAGTGACCAAGAGTTGCTCTCCTTCACTATTGACCTCCGGGTGCCCTCTATGCTTATCCCCCAACTCCTTTAATCCCCAAAGTCCTACAGAAAGCATCTCATTTGAAGAGAAAATTAATCCTCATTGCCCCTTATTAGTCTCAACACATCTGGTTTCCCTTCCTTTGGCCTCATCTAGTCTGCCCACCTTGGAATTTGGATCCATTTCCAGATTTCTGTCTTATCCAATAGATAGGACTCCCCCAGACATTGTGGACCTCAAGTTAACTACATGGTTTCTCCAATTCCATTGATAGCCAGACAACCAATGCTCTCATCCCCAGTATGCCACATTCTTTTATCTTCCCACAGGGCTTCTACTAGGAAAATTTGCAAGAGCAAATGGGAAAGATTTGCCATTGGGCACAACAGCATGGCATGGCCTTTTTTTCAGCACCAGTTGATAAGATCCTGGAATTCCTGACTTTCATTTTCAAAAAGGGGCTAGTCCTCCTACCATTTCGGTTCATCTAGCTGCTATCTCCAGTTTCCATGTTGGAGTGGGTAATTCTGCTCTAGCTGCTTCACATCTTTGTCAAGCTTTTACTAAAGGAGCCTTTTTGCTGAAGCCCCCTTTCAAGGGCACTACTCCACCATGGGACCTTACCATAATGTTACAGGCTCTAACTCTGGCACCTTTTGAACTTGGAGCAAGGTGTGAGCTATGATATGTGACTTGGAAATCAGTTTTTCTCATAGCTATAACATCAGCTAGAAGAGCATCAGAGCTGTGAGCCTCATCTTCTAAGCCTCCTTATTTAGTCTTTCACAAGGATAGAGCATCTTTAAGAAGTAACCCTTCTGTATTTCTTAAGGTGGTGTCAGGATCTAACATTAATTAAACCATTAATCTCCCTGCCTTCTTCCCAGATTTCTCAAGCAAAGGCAAAACCATGTTGCAGATATTGGACATACATAGACCATTACATTTCTGTTTGCACAGATCTGGCAAATTTAGGAAATCTGACCAGATATTTGTTTCATTTTCAAACACCAGATTGTGTCAACCAGTGTCAAATGTAACTTTATCAAGATGCTTGACTGAGTGTATCTCTCTGTCTGCATCAAGCTAGGTTAGTCAACTCAAGTAGGTCAATGGTGACTTCAGCCTTCCTGTATAAGAACTTCCATGGATGATTTGTTTAGCTGCAACTTGGGCTAATCTACATACATGTATTACTCATTACAAATTGGATCTGGTCACTAGGGAAAGAGCAGCCTTCAGCTCTACAGTTCTCTGGAATATCCTTCCTTTGAATCTGCCCAGGATTCGGGTAGCTGGGGTACTCTGTCCCATAGGTTGAAGAATTAATGAAAATTGGCAACAAGAGATAAAGAAGTTATGTACTCGCTATAATGTTCCATTTTCATTCTTCCTGATCTCCCCTCCCTCCAGCCCCCTACCATTTTTCTGTGATGACTTCTGGTAAACTGGGAAAGTGCTTTAGCAGCCAAGTTTTTTTTCCTTGAGCTCCAGAAAGTGATTTTCATATTTAAAATATTGCAATGTTTTACTATAGGAAGCTGCAAACAAGATCTGGAGAAGGGGAACTAATATATTATAGGTAAGGGAGGAGCTTGAGAGCTTGTGGTTTCCATGAGCTGTAGAATAGTAGCAGTCTGATCAGAGGATTGGATCTGAACTCACAGTTTGAGGAAAGAATGAAAATGGACAGCACATATGGAACATTATGTTGAGCACACAACTTTTTTTCTTTATTGTCTGCCCACTTAATCACTCATGCACAATAACCATTGTGTGCATTGATCTTTAATGACCGAATAGCAGGGCAAAAGTTTTGCATTTCAAACTCGGAACTCTGAATATGTCAGCATTTAGAATGGCATTTTTATTTGCTGACAGTAACTTTCATTTCAGTTAGTTACCAGAGCTGCCTAGAGTTCAGGGTTCATAGCCTGAGGACTGGTGTTCATCGGAATGGATATACAAGCAATATGCTCAGTTATTGCTAAAAATAAGTATTATGTTGACCTGTATTGCACTTCGTGAGCTGTATTTAGTTGACCTGCTGCTTTATTTTTAATTGTGGCTGTTGCACTTTACACTTTGTATCACTGCTTTCCTGCATTTGTTACTATAAGCTAGATTCAGACCTGCTTAATCTAGACTGTTACCACTTGAGCTCTAAAATCAGCCAGCTTACATTAAGATGGCCCCCTGCACTTTGTGGCAGAAATGTGTAGCCCGGGAACTTTCTGAGTTGGCGTATGATGTGATATTGCTCTCTCTGGGGCTTTCCAAAATGGTAGTTTTAGTTAAAACTGTTTAAACTCTACTGTATTTAAGCCTCATGTTTACACACAGCTGTGCACTGAACAATGAGCCTTAGCACAAGTGTGTATAGACACAAACATTTAGAAAGTCAAATTTTCACTAGATAACTGCTAGAGAACCCTCTTAAGCTTGCCTGCTACTCATTGCTTAACACAGTTGCATGTTTTTGCTCAGAGAGCAACTCAGCTGCTCGTTTTGAAGAATTGGCGCAGGTTTCTGCTCCTAAACCTCCCTATAGATTAGCTGACTTTACTAGTCTTACAGCATAAGCTGACACATCTAGCCCTACCACCTACTACTGAATACACCTGACAGAATGGACAGTTTCCCATCACTTCTCCAGCCAGCCTGATTGACATGGGTATGGACAGTTTCCCATCATTTCTCCAGCCAGCCTGATTGACATGGGCATCCTGAGTCAGTTCAGCAATTGCCTCATGTATACTGACAACCTATTACCCCTAAAACATGCTGATACATTATGTGAAAGATAACTATACTATGAATCGATGCTCTCTCTCTGTCTCCTAGTAACAAAACAGATGATATACAGGTTGTCTGCGTGCACACTTGGCATCATGAATTATTTCATTTCATTAATTACTCTAAGTGATGGTGTTATATTGTGCTTAGGTGTGTACTGCTATGTTCTGATAATTTGTACAATACAGCTGTATGCTCACACAGCATTACTGTGTTTTTTATCACTATACTTTCTGCTACAACTACTTTGAACTTACATGCATACACTTTATCATCACTCTGCTTTCATATTTTCCCTGTACTCTCTTGCTGTGACTTACTGTAGTCCTTCCACCATTTCTTTTTTGTATAACAAGTTCCAATTCTATTGTTTCAATATAATTTTACAGCTTAATAAAGTTTATTTCTTTCATTTGAGAGCCTATGGTCACTACATCTACATACAGGTTTACTGAGACTTGGTCATAGTTTCATGTAAGCATAATTATCATGAAGAAACTTGCTTTGTATTAACTTAAATCAGTTAAATGCATGCCTGTTCTGTGAAATAGTAGGACCTTCTAAGCTAGCCACTGTTTCCTTTTGCTTGACCAGTTGACTATACTGCATATGCCAGGTATTTAGTCTCAGGAAATGACAGTAAACCTGTTTACTTGCATCTCTTCGAAAAAAATCCTTTCTTCTGGCTGTAGAGTGATTGTACTTGGTTATAAATTGACTTGAGGGTGGGCAGCCTGCTCTGTTTTTCTCCCGTACCTCAATTCCCACCCACCCCTCTTCCTCTAATATTATACTACTTACATGCACATTTCATTTTTGACTTTTTCCAAAGCCCTCCCCAAATCCCCCGACTACTTTTATACATAAACTTCAGTTTTGTTTTCTACTTATTTCTTTTTAATTTGTAGCCCCATTCCAAGCTTTTTTCACTCCCATATTGCTTTGCACTAAATCTGTTTATAAACCACACTCTTCCCTAATAATAGCTATCTATTCCATATTGTCTCCTTTCCTTTTCCCAAGTAAACCCTCATTTTTCTTACTACATTAGTGTAAACTAGCCCCCTTTATTCCAGAGAAGATACTAGGACAACCTACCTCTCGTCTTTTATAAATGTATACTTCCTTAGACTGGTTCTGCCGTCTCTGTTCACCTTCGTTCCACTTGGCTCTCTCTGCTCCTGTACCCCACCCCCAAATCCCATGCACTCCCTCTCCAGTCACATCAATTTTGTACACAATTGCCAGTTAGCCATATACTGTAACACAGATTGCTTTTTCCTAATTTCAGTACAACCCATCCCTATAGCAGCCCACACCCTCATCTGCTCCCTATACCATTCACCAGGGCAGGCACTTAACTCCAAATTAAATACACAGTGTTGCTCCAACACTTTGTACTATTTATTCTGCTAATTACCTCTTGCCTTTCTACTTTTTATCAAACACAACAAGTAACTATCTATTCCCCCACTAACCCACTCAACACCACACCCCATACTTCCAGCAACATCATCCTATCTCCATACCTGTACAACAGGTTCAATACATAACTCTTCATATTTAAATATACACGCACAGTTAATCCCACATTTACTGTGCAAATAAATTAAACTAGTTAGCAAACTCACACACCTATGTGTTGACATGCATCCTAATCCAGGGCATCGATCCTTTAATCAAACCTCTCTTACTCCAAACAGCCCTTACTGCACAAACAATCTCCCACTCAGTAACTCTGATCTCTTAATATTAAACATGAACCTAAGAATCCTCCTAAATAAAACTCATGAATTTCACGCAGCTATCACCCAATACTCTCCCGAATTAGCAGTCCTAACAGAAACTTGGCTAAAACTCCACATACCAGATAGTGGTGATCTGACCCATGGGTATAATTATCCATATGCACGACAAGACTCATAGCTGTAATTTATAAAAATACTATCAAACTCTAGAGACTTCAAATCAACCCCCCAGACCTCTTGAATTCTGAAATTCTAATCACTTGCCTTCAACTAATTTCTAACAAACACATCATTATAATAGTTCTTCATATACACCCAGGGAACAACCCAGACATTATTGAAGACCACCTTTGTTGGCATGCTTCAACTTTTAGTCAAGAAACAATAATAGTAGGAGATTTCAATATGGATGGGTACACCTGCTCCTCAGAAAAACCCATCTGTTTTATTAACCTCCATGGTTTGTCAAATTATACAATCTCCTACCAGATTAGGAAAACTTAGTAAAAAAAAGAATCCGTCAAAGACTCGACACAAGCAAACCCTCTCTCTCTCACCAATCTGGCAGTCTCCCTGACGGTCTAATCACTTACCCAGTTATCTTCTTAGGCACTGCATTTGCCATATAAAAATATCATTCACAGATTTGTCTGCAACAGAAGACATTTCTCCCATGAAGTCTTCAAATCCCTCATGCAACAATGTGACTGGTCCACTTTAAAATATCTGCACATAGACTCTGCTGTTCAGTATTTCAGTGACCAATTCCTCAGTATCCTAAACAACCTATCTCCCCTTGGAAAGACCCATTCTGACTCCAAGCACATACCATGGCTTACCAATGACACTAAACAGTTCATCAGAGTGGTAGAGCCTGGTTCCTGTAACCACAAGACCATAAATCAAGACTCCCTTCCACCTACTGTCAATTACACAACCTTGCCAAAAAAACAAATCTGGCACAACAAAAAGTATTGTATACAACAGTGCAACAAAAACACCAAAACAATCCCCAGAAATTTTGGGGAGCCATCAAACTACTACTAAAGCCTGGACAGATCACAACACCAGCTCCAGCCACAACAAATTCCACAGATTGCATTGCTTCACAATTTAACACTTCAACTCAGTACTCCCCCTGGTTTAAAAAAAAAAAAAAAAAAAAAAAAAAGCAAGACCTCCTTTGTCTGTTCCTAATGAATTAGACAGAACCCTCAATTATTTTCAATCAAACCAGTTCAAACTAATACCATCAAAAAACATATTTCCAAACTTAAATTCTCCTCTCTTGCAGCTGACCAACTGCCTAATAAATTTCTAAAGCCATCAGCAGATGCCATCTCCAACCTTTTATCTCTCCCAATAAACCATTCCATTGCCGAGCAGTACATTTCTAAACTCTAGAAAGTCTCTTACATCATCCCTTTTCACAAAGGCGGCTCCTCTACTGAGTTCTGAAATGACAGGCCAATTGCCCTCCTCCCTCCCATAACCAAGATTCTCAAAAAATGCTTACACAGGCAACTCCTCTACTATCTACTAACAGTAATCTCCTAGCTGCATGTCAGCATGGCTTCTGACCTAAACACAGTACAACCACTGCCCTTGTTAGTTTTATAAACTCAATCAACCAGCTTAGAAGTTCGCGGTGGTGGTGCTGCGGTAGCGTTGTCACCTCACAGTAAGACGCTGACCGGATCGACTCTCAGCTAGAGCGTCTTCTGCGTGGAGACATGCGTGAATGGGCGTACCTTCGTTGAAGGTTGTGCATTAGGGCTGGCAACTCGGCATGTAAAAATCAGCTGCCAATCATTAGCAGACCGGAGTTCCGCTGTGGCGACCCCTAACCGGGAAAAGCCAAAAGACGCAACAATCAACCAGCTTAGAAATGACAGCCAGCTTGTCTCTGTCTCACCCAGCTTGTCTCTATCTTTCTTGATATGTCTAAGGCCTTTGGTACATTATCCCACTAAGTTACTAAATGAGCTAGCTTCCTTGAACCTAACACAACCAGCCCTCTTCTGGTTTCTCAGTTACTTAACTGACCACCAGCAAGCAGTTGTGGCAAAATGAACTCTCCACCCTGTTACCGGTATCAGTAGGAGTACCCCAAGGTTCAGTTCTCTGTCCGTTGCCCTTCACCATATTCGCCAACAGGCTCAGCACAGCATGTAACCATCGTTCAATACATAAATGACTCTACCCTTGTATGTTCAGTTCCCTACCAGAACTCCTACAAACAACCCAACAATCTTTCCAAGACATTGAAAAATATATGTCAGACTTTTAACTCATACAAATAAAACAAAGCTTATGCCCCTTCACTAATAGCAAAATGCCTGATAACTCTCCCCCTTCACCATCTGCTTGGCCAATAAAACCAAAATTGAACCTGTCGAGCACACCAAACGCCTTGGAGTAACAATTGGCAAAAACCTAAAATTTGTCAAACACCTTGCTCTTTCTAAAAGGTCCACATTAAGCTAGGCTCACTATACAGAGTCAAGCCATACCTAACCGAGGCCACTAGACATTCTGTAGCTAGGGCTCATCTGCTCTGTACCCTTCTCTATGCTTCATCAGTATTCACTAATGTAGAAAATCAGATTTAAACTGGAGTCCTGCTCTATAACAAAATCGCAAGATTTGCCACTAATCTCTCTTACAGATCACATCACTGCACAGTACTTCCTAAACTAAATTGGATTGAACTACCCAAACCTATTGATCTACTGATCAGTTATTTCCCTGTGATTGCACAAGCTATTTTGTTAGCTTTCATTTTATTTCTACTTTACATTACTCTGTTTTTATTGTCTGTATGTTTCCCAAGGTTATGTATTCTTGATAATCGATTTCTTGTATTGTAATGTGTTTTTGTAATGAATCTTTTCTCCCGAGGCCTCTGCTGAAACTGGGCCACTGATCCAGTAGGATATCCCCGCTAAACAAATGTAAAATAAAATTAATCTCCTCCACTAACCAAATGCACAACACAAACATGGAGGTACTCACTAGAAGCTTACAAAAGAGCAGAGACCTCGCAAGTGCAAACCTTCTGCACACAATGCAATCTCAACAGAATCCACTACACACAGAAACAAATGCATTAGTGTCTCACCCATGAAGCCCATAAGGCAAAACACCTTAAAACCAAATGTCTTGGTCATAGGCAACTCTTTAGTGAGACATGCCAGTGTACTCCTCACCATGCTGGACAAGGAGAGGGTCACGGTCAGCTGCCTGTCAGGTGCCAGGATCCACCAAATTAGGCACACATTAAAGTCCCTCTGCAACAAGCACTGTTGTGACTCTGTCCTAGTCCATGTTGAAGTGAATGACTTGAGCCATACCTCATTGAACTATATGAAGAGTTATGACTGAGGTTTCACACTGTCCCCCAGGCAGTAATGTCCCTAGCCCTAAACACCATTCTGCCTTCACCCAGGATGATGCCTCAAGAGCAACTTCAGCAATTGGCTTAGCTTCTGGTGTCAGTCCAGCGGCATTGAGTATCTGTCAGCCTGGGATAATGTGGTCAACAGACCATGTTGCTTTGCCAAAGATGGTCTTCACCTGTTACCTCTTGACTTTTGGTTATTGACCAAGGTACGTGCCTCCCCCATAGTGCCTTTTTTAGGCAATGTCTTAAGAACAAAATTCCCAACATAAAAATATCATCTAGAGACACTCGGGATATGCTGCTTAATGCTAGGAGTCTAAATTAGAAACTGCACTGACTAGAAGCACTCCTTACATTGCAAGATGTCTATGTCTGTGCAGTCACATAGACATGGTTCAGGGCTGCAGTGTGTACTCTGGCCATGCAAGACTACCGTGCTTTGTACATATTCAGGCTACAAAATGAACATGAAAGAACCAAAGGAGGAGGTGTAATCATTTTCATTAAAGACAAATGCACCTCAACACTGGTTATACAGTATGACTCCCTAGAGTTACTCCAGGTCCAACTTAACTGTAGGAAAGCCCCCCCACACACACACACGCATCATTGGTAGCTGTAGGTCCCTCAGTATAAACCAAGAAAACCACACTGCCTACCTGGGCTTACTTGAGTCACTAACAGTACAGTCAAACATCCTGGTCATAGGTGACTTTAACTATGGCTCCATTGATTGAGAAACATATATGAGCACAAATGCGTTCACCTTCAGGTTCTTGGACTTTGTAAACACAGATGCTCTGGAACGGCTAGTCTGCACCCCCACAAGGGGCTTAAGTGTCCTTGACCTGCTACTCACCATTAAGGTGGATCACTACCACCCAGTGTGAGAGACCCTGCTTGGTAAAGTCTGACCGTAAATCAGTCTTGTTCGAAGTAACGACTACACCTAACCCCCCTCAGGAGTCAAAAGGTTGAAACTTTTCTCTAAAACTATAGTCTCCTAAGTGATGACAAATAGTTTTCACATCCCCTGCCCCCACCGACAAAGACTTCTGTACAGAGTTGTACACAGATGCCCTGTATAACACCTGTAGAAGTGTATAGAAAAAAATGAATGAACCAACTCCAAGACAGCAGCAATAATCCAAGTAAAAGAATTTATTTAGCTCTTTCATCTTTCTTGTACACAGACGACTTCAGAATGAATTAAACACTTTGGTGTCATCATGTAAATACACAACTCTGTTTAACACACCCCTGCTACAAAGTTTTAAAACTAGGTTAACTATTAACCTGCTGGCAATAAAAAGCACAGTAACCTTACATACAAATAAAACAGTTACATAACCATTATATTAAATGCACAGATCCAAGTTTTAAAAAGGGGGAAAGTGTTAGTTTATCATTCAAACCAGGAAAAATTGTAGAGTTTAACCTGACCTGCCATTTCATCTCAAATTCCAAGTATTCATCTATTGGACCCTCTTTGTCCCAGGTCAACAAGATCCATAACAGAAAATTTGAAAAAATTGTCAGGAAATACTTGTATGTGCCTATATAAAGCATTATTGACATTTTTGTTGGCTCTGTCTTAATGTTGGTAAATTCTCTGTTTGATGGCCCTCTTGGTTTTCCTGACACAGAAGCCATCACAGGCCTGGCACAACCCAAGATATACTACCCCTTTAGAGTAACAATGATATTATTTCTTTGGTCTGACTTTTCCAAAGATGTTCTTAGTGTTGCACTGTTGCAGTCATCACACTTGGGTTATCTGCCTGCAGGTAACCCTCAGATGGCCCGAATACCAGATTCTTGGGATTTCTGTGTCTGATGCTGTTGCTTCTTCCATGATATCAGAATGTCACCGACCGCCACCAGCACTGTTAGCCAACAGGGTGCTGGTGGAAATTGGGCTACTGTTGGCCGAAGAAGAAGAGGAGAGGGAAGGTATGCCCGAAGGCAGGAAGAGAGGTGGAAGTTTAGGAGTGTAGTACTGAGGGTAGGAACTTTGAATGTTGGCAGTATGACTGGTATAGGGAGAGAGCTAGCTGATATGATGTTGAGAAGGAAGGTTGATATATTGAGCGTGCAAGAGACCAGATGGAAGGGAAGTAAGGCCAAGTGTATAGGAGGCGGGTTCAAATTGTTCTATCATGGTGTGGATGGCAGACGAAATGGGGTAGGGGTTATCCTAACAGAACAGTATGCCAAGAGTGTTTTGGAGGTGAAGAGAGTGTCTGATAGTGATGTTTATGAAGCTTGAAATTGATGGTGTAATGATGAATGTTAGTGCATATGCTCCACAAGTTGGGTGTGCGATGGATGAGAAAGAAAAATTTTGGAGTGAGTTGAAGTGGTGGTGAGTGTACCCAAGGGTGAGAGACTAGTGATTGGAGCGGACTTCAATGGGCATGTTGGTGAAGTGAACAGAGGGGTTGAGGAAGTGATGGGTAGGTATGGTGTTAAGGAGAGGAATGCAGAAGGTCAGATTGTGGATTTTGCGAAAAGGATGGACATGGCTGTGGTGAATACGTATTTTAAGAAGAGGGAGGAGCACAGGGTGACGTACAAGAGTGGAGGAAGATGCACACAGGTGGATAATATCCTATGTAGGAGGGCCAGTCTGAAGGAGATTGGAGACTGTAAAGTAGTGACTGGGGAAAGTGTAGTTAAGCAGCATAGAATGGTGGTCTACAGGATGATGATGGTGATCAAGAAGCGGAGGAGGAGTGTGAAAGCAGTGCCAAGGATTAAATGATGGAAGTTAAAAAAGGGTGATTGTGAGGTGGAGTTCAGGGAAGAGTTAAGACAGGCACTGGGAGACAATGAAGAGTTACCGAATAGCTGGGTAACTACAGCAGAGCTAGTAAGGGAGACTGCTAGGAAGGTGCTTGGTGTGACATCTGAACAGAGGAAGGAGGACAAGGAGACATGGTGGTGGAATGAGGAAGTACTGGAGAGTATACAGAGGAAGAGGCTAGCGAAGAAGTGGGATTGTCAGATATGAAGAAAGTAGACATGAGTCTAAGGAGATGAGGCGCATGGCAAAGAGGGAGGTGGTGAAGGCTAAGGATAAGGCATATAGAGTTGTATGAGAGATTGGACACTAAAGAGGGAGAAGAGGACCTGTACCAATTGGATAGACAGAGGGACAGAGCTGGGAAAGATGTGCAGCAGGTAAGGGTGATAAAGGACAGTGAGGGAAACATACTCACAAGTGAGGAGAGTATGTTGAGTAGATGGAAAGAGTACTTTGAAGGGCTGATGAATGAAGAGAATATGAGAGAGAGAAGGTTGGATGATGTGGGGATAGTGAATCAGGAAGTGAAGCAGATTAGCAAGGAGGAAGTAAGGACAGCTATGAAGAGGATGAAGAATGGAAAGGCTGATGGCCCAGATGACATACCAGTGGAAGCATGGAGGTACATAGGAGAAATGGCAGTGGAATTTTTAACCAGATTGTTTAATGAAATTTTGGAAAGTCAGAGGATGCCTGAGGAGTGGAGAAAGTGTTTTGGTACCTATCTTTAAGAATAAGGGTGATGTGCAGAGCTGCAGTAGCTACAGAGAGATAAAATTGATCAGTCACAGCTTGAAGTTATGGGAAAGAGTAGTGAAAGCTAGGTTAAGAAGGGAGGTGATGATTAGTGATCAGCAGTATGGTTTCATGCCAGGAAAGAGCACTACAGATGCAATATTTGCTCTGAGTGTGTTGGAGAAATACAGAGAAGGTCAGAAGGAGTTGCATTGTCTCTTTGTGGACTTAGAGAAAAGCATATGACAGAGTGCCTAGAGAGGAGTTGTGGTATTGTATGAGGAAGTAGGGAGTGGCAGAGAAGTATGTAAGAGTGGTACAGGATATGTACAAGGGTAGTGTGACATTAGTGAGGACTGTGGTGGGAGTGACAGATACGTTTAAGGTGGAGGTGGGATTACATCAAGGATCAGCTCTGAGCCCTTTCTTATTTGCAGTGGTGATGGACAGGTTGACAGATGAGATTAGACAGGAGGCCCCGTGGACTATGATGTTTGCAGATGACATTGTGATATGTAGTGAGAGTAGGGACCAGGTTGAGGAGACCCTGGAGAGGTGGAGATGAGCTTTAGAGAGGAGAGGAATGAAGGTCAGCAGGACTAAAACAGAACATGTGTGCAAATGAGAGGGAGGGCAGAGGAATGGTGAGGATGCAGGGAGTAGAGTTGGTAAAGGTGGATAAGTTTAAGTACTTGGGATCAACAGTTCAGAGTAATGGTGAGTGTGGAAGAGAGTACAGGCAGGTGGAATGGGTGGAGAAGAGTGTCAGGAGTGATTTGTGACAGACTGGTACCAATAAGAGTGAAAGGGATGGTCTACAAGAGGGTAGTGAGACCAGCTATGTTATATGGGTTGGAGACTGTAGCATTGTCAAAAAGGCAGGAGTCAGAGCTGGATGTGGCAGAGTTAAAGATGTTAAGATTTGCACTGGGTGTGACTAGGATGGACATGATTAGGAATCTGTATATTAGAGGGTCAGCTCAGGTTGGACAGTTTGGAGACAAAGCAAGAGAGGCGAGATTGTGCTGGTTTGGACATGTGCTGAGGAGAGATGCTGGGTTTATTGGGAAAAGGATGCTAAGGATGGAGCTGCCAGGTAAGAGGAAGGCCTAAGATGAGGTCTATGGATGTGGTGAAAGAGGACATGCAGGCGGTTGGTGTGAAAGAGCATGATGCAGAGTACAGGAAGAAATGGAAACAGATGATCCACTGTGGCGACCCCTAACTGGAACCCTCAGGAGAGCTCCCACCCCTGCCTGGGACCTTTTCTTTGTACTAGAGAAGCTCATGCTTCCCCCTTTTGAACCTGCTGCTACAGCAGAGTTAAAATTCTTCTCTTGGAAAACAGCCTTACATCTAGCCATCACTTCAGCAAGAAGAGTGTCTGAGCTACAGGCACTAATGGCTGTGGAACCCTTCATTATTTTCCAGTCTGACAGGGTCTCTATCAGGACTAACCCATCATTTATGCCCAAGGTAGTATCCAGTGTGGCCTTAAACCAATCCATCTATTTACCAACCTTTTTCCCTAATCCTAAGAATAAAGGGAAGAGGATCCTGCACTCCTTGAACGTGCACAGACAGCTCAGGTTCTACCTTGACAGGACTAAGCCTTTCAGAAAATCTGACCAGCTGTTAGTGACCTTTGCTACAGGGGCAGAGGTCAAGGCCCTTTTAAAGCAAACCATTTCCAAATGGATAGCACACTGCATCAATTTCTGCTACAAACACCATGGAAAAACCTACCCCACAGGGGATCAGGACTCATTCCACTAGGGCTACCTCATCTTCTACTGCATTTCTCAGGGGAGTCCCTACCAGGGACATCCTGGAAGCTGCAACCTGGAGTTAGGTACACACCTTCAAGCATTACCACTTAACTGTCCTTTCTAAATCCAGAGCTGGATTTGCTACAGCAATCTTACAAAGCCTTCTAGTCAGCCCTACTACTTCTTGACTGCCTCTACACTTACTCAGCTTTGGGAATCAACCCAAGTGTGATAACTGCAACAGTGAAACGCACAGAACATAGTACAGTTGTGTACACTTAACATAATTGTAGATGTTCGAGTGTATTCACTGTTGCAGTCCTGGTTACCCTCACTCCAGCCCCCTGATTTTTCTAGACTTTCTATCTATCCTCTTTTTGGCCATATCTTATGGCTATGGTATTTACTTTTTACACTATGTAATTGCTTCCTATTTTGGGGGCTCTTGACATCTGGGGCAAGAAAAACTGATGTAATGGTGTCTGCTGCATGTTTTATACCCCTGATGTTCTGACGTTATGGAAGAGGTGACAGCATCTGATGCAGAACTCCCAAGACTCTGGTATTCGGGCCGACTGAGGGATACCTGCAGGCAGATAACCCAAGTGTGATGACTGCAACAGTGAATACACTTGAACGTCTACATTTATGGTAAGTGTACGCAACTGTACTTTCCTAATAGTGACACCTTCTGTGTCTAACGTGTCTGCATTGGGGGCATCTACCACATTTGTAACTACCTCCAGTCTCATTCAGGGAGTTTGTCCTTTCCAGTAATCCCTTAAAGGACTCCTTTTTCTTATAAACTATCTTCAGTGTCATACCTAAGGTAGTAGCCACCCCTGGGTCCAGACTAAAAATATCCCAGTGCCTATGAATGATGCCCCTAATGTCATAGAAGTCGATATTATACTGTAATACCATCACTCTTCCAAATCCAGTTTGTCATGTTGTCCCTTCCTTCCAGTAAGTTGAGGTCAGTACTCAAGGTGTGGTAAACACCCTCCCTTCTCTTAAACTTTACTTCATCCATTATGTTCTTAATAAATACTTCAGGATAACCTCTCTGAAACAGCATACCCTGCAGCACAGTACATTCGCATAAAAAGTCATCCCAGCCTGATATCCTAGCCAATTTGACATATTAACTCTACCATTGCTTTCTTCTGGTGGATTGGGGTGCCAGCTGCTGAAATGCAGCAAAGAGTTGGAACAAGTAGGTTTTCTATATAACAAGGATGAAAAAAGTTTATGGTCGTAGTCCTTTTTAATTGTAACATCTAAATAATTCAATCTGTCCTTGTCGACAACCATAGTAAATTTCAAAAAGGTGGTTGTTTTTATCTATTTAAAAAACTCTTCCAATTTTTCCATCCCATCCTTCCAGAATAATTCAATATCATCCAAATAGCGTCCGTACAGTGCCCGGGATTCTCTATAAATGGAACCAAGGATGAAAAGATTCTCCCATTGGGACAACACTATATTTGCAAATACTGGGGTGCAGCAGGCCCCCGTTGCCACCCCCTGTGTTTGCCTAAAACGTTGCCCCTCAGACCAAAAAATTGTTTTCCAACACGATTTCCATGCATGTTCTTAAAGTACCTATGGTATTGCAGTCAAAATCAGTGTTGGTGACCAAGTAGAGAAACATTCTAATCCCTGTCCGTGTGGTATAACCGAGAATAAGTCACATATGTCAGTAGTGACCATCAGTAACCCATCATCATAAAGTTCCTGCTTTATTTTAGACCAAAAGTCCCAGGAATCTTTAAATAAGTATGGCCTTTTTATCCAAAATATCCTTCACTTTGGAATCAATGAACTTTGCTATACAGAAGGTTTTTGATGCATTGGCATCAACTATTGGACGTAGTGGGGGACTGGTAATGTTCTTGTGAATTTTGGAGATCCCAAAAAATCATAGGGATCCATGGATGTGCAGTGTATAAAAAGGTATGTTCCTCTATCTTGATTTGCCCATTTAATAACAGGTCATCCAACCCCACATCAATATTTCGGTAGGCTAAATTCAATTAATTGTGAGAAACCTCTACATATGCATCACTGTACAAAATCTCCAACATTTTGTTGATGGTAATCATTCACATCCATAATTACCAGGCCCCCACCCTTATCAGGTTTCATTACCCTAATCTGTTTATTACTGATAATTTGCTGTAATATCTTGTACTCCTCTACTGTTTTGTTCTGTACTTTCAATTCACTGGGATACTTGTTTAATTTCCTGATGTTTAGCTCACACAGCTTCTCAAAAAGATGCATCATAGCATGTGCAGGGGGTATAAAGGTACTAGGTCTTTTTGTATTCTGTTCCCTGTTTGTAAAGGTATAATTGTCCTTGAAATACAATCCAAAGTTCAGTTTCCTACAGTAAATTTTGAGCTGTATAAGCGTTTCAACATTTGCCTTTTTTGTTAGAACAAAATTGAGCCCTTTTTCAAATAGGTTGGCCCATTCCATTCCAATGCGTCTGACTCAAATTATAAATTTTAAAGTAATTTGACCTGTTTGAAATGATGTTGCAAAGCTCGCCATCCACATTGTGTTCATTAGGGGTCAGTTCCTCCTGTAAAAGTAGTTCTGATTCCTTCTCCCCCTCCCCCCTCATGGAGTTCTGATACTGATAAAAATTCTGCCTCGACCCATCCTGGCCTTGCCCCCTCTGATTCATTATTCACGGAGAGCATCTCGGTGGAGGGTTCTCTAAAGGGTTATCCTCACAATTACTATCAATATTTGTTTCAACATCATTATTTGCCATATCTTCATAGGTAGGTACTAGGCTATCAGCCCAAGGATCTATGCAAGCCTAGTCAACAAGGTTCCCTGGCTTACGCCACTCAGTTATTTTCCTGTGCCACTGACGAGCAGAGACACAGAAGTGATCCCCGGGGTGTATTTCCTATTTCCCATCCACTCATCAAGATTTTTCTTGAAGGGTGCTAATGAAGAACTTTGCTTGACATAGATGGGTAGCCTGTTCCAGAGTATGGGAAGTCTCTGGGATAGGAATCTATCCCTCCAGCATGTCCTGTTTATTGTGGTGACAAGGTTTAGGTCCCTAGAGCGTGTAGCTCGGAGGGATTGGGATTTCTTTAGGTGTAGCATGTCCAGCAGCTCTGGGTTTAACATAGCTTTATATGTTAGGCAGAGATCACCTCTGAGTAGGCGATATGCTATGGAGTAAAGCTGGAGTTTTTTGAGGCGGTCAGTGTAGGGCATTTGTTTGAGTCCAGTAATCCTCTTTGTGAGGTACTTCTGTGGCCTTTCCAGCTGCTGCAGATGTCTTGAGGTACATTCCAAAAGGGGCATTGTACTCTATAATGGGTCTAACGAGTGATGAGTAGAGGGTAACGATGACCTCTTTTTTTTTTTTTTTTTTCCTGGACGAGAACCCTTTTATGATGAGGTGTGCCACGTAGAAGGACTTCCTGACTACTGTGGCGGTGACGATCAAAGGAGAGACTACTGTCCACCTGGGTCCCAAGGTCTCTTATCAAGCATTCGGTGTTAAGTAGATTGCTGCCTATGTGGTAGTTCATGGGTACAGAGTTTTTACCAAAGAGGATGACACTGCACTTTTTGGCATTGAACTTGAGTCCATGGCTCTGACACCAGGCATCCGTCTCAGAGAGGCCCTTCTGTAGGATGTTCACATCATTTGGGGACTTGACTATGGCTCCTAATTTGCAGTCATCTGCGAACTTTGTTAGCCAGAGGCCTTCTGTGTTAGCCTGTACTTCAGAGAAGTAGATACCAAACAGGAGCCAGTCCCAGGACTGAACCTTGTGGTACTCCACTTGTTACTGGTTTGAGGTCAGATTTGGAGTCTGCAACTTTTACAGTGTGGGTTCTGTCAGTGAGCCAGTTGGCAACCCATCTTGTGATGTAGGGATTTATGCCTAGTTCATTGAGTTTATCTATAATCCCAGAATGGGGGATGGTGTTGAAAGCCTTGGCGAGGTCAAGATAGGCTGTGTGAACCACTTTACCCTCATCTACGGCTTTGGTGACTGCCTCAAAGAAGTCGATCAGGTTCAGGGGGCATGATCTGCCTTTCACAAACCCGAACTGGGTGGGATCCAGAGTTTGGAGGTTACCAATGTCTTTGTTTATGAGTTCCATGATACGTTCCATGGCTTTGCAGACAAGGCTCGTCAGGCTAATAGGTCTATAGTTCCCGGGATCAGTGGTGGCTCCCCCTTTGCGGAGTAGGATAACTGTTGCTGTGCGCCATTCAGTGGGCAGAAAGCCTGATGCAAGGCTATTATTGAACATGGTGCTTAAGTGGGGAGCCAGTTCATTCTGAAGTTCATGTAAAACGCAGCCTGGGATGTTGTCCGGTCCCATGGATGCTGTGTTTTTGGCTTTAGAGAGTGCAGCTTTCACCTGCGTAGTTGTGATTACAGGGAGACTGCATTCTTCCTGTATAGATATGGGCCCTTTAGGAGGTGAGGGGGGGGGGGTAAAGTTAGCATGGAACCTATCTGCCAGGATGTTGGCAATATCAGTTGGTTCTGTAATTTTTATGCCTTTGTGCTGTAACTCAGAGCAGATCTGGGTGTTGCCATTGAGATTCTTGACATAGCTATAGAATGCTTTGTGGTTGTCCTTTAAATTAGTGGCAATTTTATTTTCGTAGCTAGCTTTGGAGGATCTTATAAGGGATCTCAGCTTCTTACTGAGGCTGACCAGGGAGCTCCTCCACTCATGGGATTTTGCTCTCTTTTGCAACAGTTTCTTCCTTCTGTTGTATAGTTTGTTTGTCAGGGGACCGCCAGATTGGCTTACTTTTTTTTGGAGGATAGCGTCTTGGTTCTGTTTGGGATAGCCCCGAACAATGCACTCATGTAGATGCTTATAGAGCGCATTTGTGTAGGATTCAGCAGTTGTAACTGTATTGTCCATCTGCATGGGTGTCATGAAGTTCACTACTTCTGTCTTAAGAAGCATGAAGTTGGCTATGGAGAAATTTCTTACTTTGGTTTCCTCAATGGGGGGTGGGATGTGGATAGCGAGGGTGATTAGCTTATGGTCAGATCGGACCAACGAGGAGTTGACTTCAGGTGTGGAACACCGGTCACTCATGTTGGTAATGACTAGGACTAGGATATTGTTGCCCCTGGTGGGGGTGTGGATAAGTTGATCTAGGGCATTGGAGTTTATGAATTCCAGAAAGTGTTGTGCTAAGGAGTTAGTACACGAGTAGTTTTCCCAGTTAATGGTGGCATAGTTGAAGTCGCCCATTATTAGCATGTTTGGTTGAACCCTAATATTTTCCAGTACATCAAGAAAAGAGGAGTGGGAATGCTGGGGCATGGTGGGGGATCTGTAGCAAGCTACAGTTTGGATTGCAGTTTTGCCAAGAGTTAGTTGCACTTGGATAACCTCGGATGCATTATGCTGAGCAACTAGCCTGGAGGTATGGATATCCTTACTGAATATGGACACACCCCCACCTTTGGTGTTTCGGTCCAGGTTAGATAGCCGAAAAGTGTGGTATGAGTTATAGCCTGGTAGTGCAGGGGTGTTCTCTGGAGCCTTGAACCAGGTCTCAGTCACTGCACAGATATCAATGTTCTCCATTTTAAGGAGTGCCTCGAGTGAGTGCATTTTGAAGTTTAGACTTCTAGCATTGAGTAGCATTACCCTCAGTTTTTGCTTACCTGTTCCTGTTATGGTGGTGAATTTGTTACTTGAACCCTGCCTAAAAAAGGCACTATAGGGGCAGCAAGAGCTTTAGCCAGTATCCGGAATCGTAGGGGCGACAGGTGCAGGCCATCTTTGGCAAAGCATCGTGGTCTGTCGACCATGTCATCCCAAGCAGACAGATACTGGATCCCCTTTGAATGACACCAGAAGCTTAGCCAATTGTTGAAATCAGTCATTTTGTCCTTGTACTGCGGTATCATTCTGGGCGATGGCAGAATGCTACTCAGGGCTAGGGTCATACCTGTCTGGGCTACAAGATTGCAGAGCTCTTCCATGTCTCTTTTCATGTAGTCCAGGGAGGTATGTCTCAGGTCATTCACACCAACGTGGACAATGACAGAGTCATATTTGTACTTATTGTGGAATGACCTGAGTGTGTGGGTTATGTGGCGGATCCTGGCACCCGACAGACGGCTGACTGTAACCTTCTCCTTGTTTAGCCTGGTGAGTGGGACATCAATGTGCCTGACTATAGAGTCACCTTTGACTAGTGTGTTGGGTATGTTGTTTTGCCTTATTCGCTGTTTGAGTGGCGCACTGAATCTGTGGGCTGCGTCATTTGCATTGTGTTGGGGGATGGAGGTTGCTTGTGTTTCTGCTTTGGAGGTCTCTGTTGCTTAGGCAGATTATTATTGAGAGCCTCTGCGAATGTTTTTGAGTTTCTGTGTGGATTTTGGTGGTGTAGATGTAGTGAGACTGTCTGATGAGTGTGGTGTTGTGCAAATGTTTATCTTCTCCTCATGACTGTCAGGTTCAGTCTTGGTTGGTGAGAGCTTTGCCTCCAGCTTGGCTAGACAAGTGCATCTCTCACAGGTTGTAGTGTTGGGTGGTAGGAGGAGAGGGTTGTCTGTGTACATGAGGCAATTTCTACATTGCCTCAAGATGCCCAGATTCATCAGATAGGGGAGAACACTGGGAGCTGACCCTTGGACATGCCTGAATAAAAAACTATTTTCCTCTAGATAAGTGAGGAAAGTGAGTACAAGAGCTGTTTTTCTTTAGTTAATGAGGAAGATTGAGTGCTATAGTAATTAGTAGCTTATTTAGTGCTTACAAGTTCTGAACAAGTGCTGAGTATGAATAAGCAAATTTAAGTGCTAAAACTAAGAATCTGTATCTGCACTAGACGAGTTACAAGACAGAAAAGTGCAAATGCAGGCTTTCAAATCAGAAAGTTGAGAGAGATGGAAGATTGCCCAAATGGCCAATAATTACAAATTCTGGGCCAGAACCACTCCTTATGTGGTAGACAGGTTACCTAATGCTTACCACTCCCACTGATGAGCTAGAAGGCTTCCCTCCAATGCAGAAAGGCTTGGGGGGCTCAGAAGCTTACAAGCAGTCCTGGATGCAGCAAATCTGTATCTGGAACACTAGTTACAGGAAAGGTAGGAAACCTACTTCTGTCCAATAATTACTTTGTTGGCCCAGAGGTGGGTCCAGGCAGGCTTTCCCCCTTTCATAATCAGCTTTGTCACATATAGGTTTTTTTGTCCCTCCTACCCTTTAGTTTTTTCCACATCCTTAATAACATTGTTGTACTTATTCAGTTTATGAACAAACAAATCCATTTTTATACCACGATCTAGTTGACGAATATTATTTAAAACAGCCATTTTTTTGACATTATCGGTTATTAAGTGTCTCAACTCGCATCCTTGCTCATTAAATAAAGCAAGTAAGTCCTGATGTAATAAGGAGTCTTTGGTCAAGCCGGTGGGGTACTTCCACATCCGTAGCCCTTTGAGAACATGTTCCCGCCTAAGGCACTCGCTTAAATTGTTTTCTAACTGTAGCTTCTTATATGGAAGCATAAGTTGCCTAAAATGTTTGAGTCCAAACTGCCACCGCTGACAGTATTTCTCACATTGCTTCATTCCCCCAGATGATATTCTGTTCAAGCCATTCAGTAACAGAAAACACTGAGCCATTGGTGGTGTCGATGTTACCTCACTGGTTATGCGACATACCATTATCTCCAGAATTAAGAGAGCGCAACTTCAGGTTCACTCAGTTCATGGACAATGCCAGAACCATTTCTTTGTGCAGGGGTAATAAGTGGAGGCGTCCGAACCTTGAGAAAGGCTACTTGGACCAGCCTCGCTAGTCCTGTCACTGTTACTGCTGATAAAGTTGTCAACCTTACTGTTTAAAAGTGCAACAGCAGTTGAAAGTGAGAAATGGATTTTAGTAACTGCTGCATATCCACACATTGCATGTCAGGTAGTCATTCTCCTCCCATTCTTCAGACCACAAACACCAAAAAGCATAAACCAGGAAATGGCAAAAATGAATGAACCAGCTCCAAGACAGCAGCAATAATCCAATAAAAGAATTTTATTTAGCGCTTTCGTCTTTCTTCTACATAGACTTCAGAATGAATTAAAATCTTTGGTGTTGTCATATAAATACACAACTCAGTCTTAGTTAACACACAGTAGTTCCCGCCCCTGCTACAAAGTTGTAAAATTAGGTTAACTATTAACCTGCTGGCAATAAAAAGCACAGTAACCTTACATACAAATAAAAAAGTTGCATGACCATTATATTAAATACATAGATTTAAAAAAGGGGGCAAGTGTTATTTTATCATTCAAACCAGGAAAAATTGTAGAATCTAACCTGACCTGCACTTTCATCTCAATAAATTCCATCCATTGCATCGAAGACTTTCTGTATAGCAAAGTTAATTGATTCCAAAGTGAAGCATGGTTTGGATACAAGGCCTTATTTAAAGATTCCTGGGACTTGTCGAAAATAAAGCAGGAACTTTATGATGATGGGTTGTTGATGGTCACTATTGACATATGTGACTTTTCTGTTATACCACACGAACAGGGATTAGAATGGTTCTCTGACTATTTGTTCACTAACACCATAGGTACTTTAAGAACATGCATGGAAATGGTGTTGGAAAACAATTTTTTTGTCTTTGAGGGGCAACTTTTTTAGGCAAACACAAGGGGTAGCAATGGGGGCCTGCTGCTCCCCAGTATTTGCAAATAGTGTTGTCCCATTGGGAGAATCTTTTCATCCTTGCTTCCATTTATAGAGAATCCTGGGCACTGTACGGAAGCTATTTGAATGATATTGTATTCTGGAAGGATGGGATGGAAAAAGTGGAAGAGTTGTTTTTGAATACATAAACAACACAACCACCTTTTTGAAATTTGCTATGGTAGTCGACAAGGATAGATTGAATTATTTAGATGTTACAATTTAAAAGGACTATGACCATAAACTTTTTTCACCCTTGTATTGAAAACCAACTTTTTCCAACTCCTTTCTGCATTTCAGCAGCTGGCATCCCATCCACCAGAAGAAAGCACTGGTTAATGGGTCAATACGTCATATTGGCTAGGATGATATCCAGCTCAGATGACTTAAGCGAATGTACAGTGCTGCAGGGTATGTTTGTTTAGAGAAGTTATCCTGAAGTATTTATTAAGAACATCATGGATGAAGTAAAGTTTAAGAGAAGGGAGGGTGTCTACCACAGCTTGTTGAGTATTGACCTCAACTTATTGGAAGGAAGGGACAACATGACTGAACCTGGGTTTGGAAGAGTGATGGTATTACCATATAATATGATATTAGATACATCATTCATAGGCACTGTGATATTTTTAGTCTGGACCCAGGGGTGGCTACTACCTTAGGTATGACACCGAAGATAGGGTAGATGCCCCAATGCAGACACATGTTAGACACAGAAGGTGTCACTATTAGGAACTTTGGAAAAATCAGACCAAAGAAAAAATATTATTGTTACTCTAAAGGGGTAGTATATCTTGGGTTGTGCCAGGCCTGTGATGGCTCCTATGTTGGGAAAACCAAGAGAGCCTTCAAACAAAGAATTTACTAACATTGTTACGACATAGCCAACAAAAATGTAAATAATGCTTTATATAGGAACATACAAGAATTTCCTTACCATTTTTTCAAGTTTTCTGTTATAGATCATGTAGACCTGGGACAAAGAGAGGGTCCAACAGATGCATACTTGGAATTTATTGAGATGAAATGGCAGGTCAGGTTAAATTTTAAAATTTTTTTCTTTGTTAGAATGATAAAATAACACTTTCCCCCTTTTTTAAACTTAAATGTATGTATTTAATACAATGATCATGTAACTGTTTTGTTTGTATGTAAGGTTACTGTGCTTTTTATTGCCAGCAGGTTAATAGTTAAACTAGTTTTAAAGCTTTGTAGCAGGGGTGGGGACTACTGTCTGTTAACTAATTAAGACTTTGAGTTGTGTATTTATATGATGACACCAAAGTTTTTAATTCTGAAGATGTCTGTGTACAAGAAAGACGAAAGTGCTAAATTCTTTTACTTGGATTATTGCTGCTGTCTTGGGGTTTGGTTCACTAATTTTCGCTGTTTCCTGGTTTGTGCTTTTTGGTGTTTTTGGTGTACAAGTGTGTAGACTTTGCCATACCTGAACAGGTCTCTACTTCAAAAACAAAAAAAAGCCACCCTGTGGACATCTACCATAAATAGATTATATAGCAAGAAAATTAAACTGATGTCCAAGAACGAGAGAACAGTCTCAGCAAAACACCACTTTCCATAGCTTGAACAAACAAATTGGACATCTTGTAAAGTCCTGTAAAGCTAATTATAAAAGTAAATTAGCATCTCTAGCTAAGGATAATCGCAAAGCATTCTTTAGTTACATATGTAACCTAACAGGGAATGCCCAACTTTGTGCCGAATTAATTATGGATGGTACCACTCATATTGAACCTGAAGATATCACAAATCTGCTAGCAGACAAGTTGGGCGAAAATGTCATTTCCTTGTGTCCACCAATCATACCCCAAAGCATACCTGACACCAGTCCTCTACCTACTATCTCGAAAGAACAGGTCAAAACTGTAGATCTGTACATGTATGTACCTTTACGAAACTTTCCTGTGTACTAACACGTGTATTTAAATACTGAGCATGTGCAAGCAAGACTTCCATCTTGTAGTGAGGTGCAGAGGTGTTAAGTATGTATGTGTAGTATTCGGTCAGTTTATATTTTATGTTCCTGCTATCAATCCTGATGTGTTTGTATGTAATAAAGTATATAAACGAGCACCAGAGCCTCTGTCTTAACTAGCTACACAAAATGAGTCACATGGTGTCAGAATGGGATCCAAAGTCAAGACCATGAGGCTCTCACTTAGTTGGAGGAATATATAGGAGTGGATCATCCATACTGCTCAAATGACTCGGTCAGAAATGAATTCCAGGTGCTAAAACTCACTTAAATGTTTTTTTTTTACTCAACGAATATAAAATGAAGCAATCAGAATGCTTGAAACGAATTTCTAGTTCATTGAAATGTCCAACACTGCAACATGTTGATAAAAGAAAGTGTTTGAAACTATATCCGAATTGCATGAAATGTATGAAATAAGGAAAACTACCATATTTTTTTGCAGTATGCTACTTTTTTGCATCAATTAAAGCTATTCAAAGTATCCGAAGTGTACAAAGTGTTAGCAGGTTTGTGCAGTATTATATGACAGTTAATTCACAAAGTACAGCCATTTCAAAGAATATTTCACAAAGTGCAGCATTTTGAATCATGTATTGTGCATTTGAATGTTATAAATACGTGGTATGTGTGCATGTTCATACATAATTACAAGGGCCATATTTTGCTTTGTGGTTAAGCATACTTTGTTGGCATGGCAGAAGGATTTTGCAGAGCTGCTCCACTTGTATTTGATAGTACTGCAGAAAATTGGAGGGTGTTTGAGCAAGTGTAAAAGATTTTCATATAGGCTGCATTTTCTGACTAAGACGCATGTACAAAGGCATTTATCCTGCTTAATTTAACTAAGTCAGAAGCCATTGAAAGAAAACTTTCCTTTGTGTATGCACCCTGCTGTGCATGCAGGGGAGGGGGTAACCATAATATAGGGGTACCTGCTGAAACAAGGGAATACCCAGAGTGCTTAAAACGTAAATTTAGAGAAACATGTAATCCCCAAACGAATATTACGATGGAAAGGCACATATTTTACACGAGATCAAAAAGCCTGGTGAAAGTTTTGCAGCATATATAACGGAGTTCAGAATATAGGCTAAAATGTCTAGATATGGTGAATTAAGGAATGAGCTGATGAGACATAAGTATTAAAGATGATGCAGTGAGAAAGACTTTGCTTTGAGACAATGATTTAACTTTGAATAAGGCCAATGAGATTCATCAAGTATACAAGCTCACAGAGCACACAAACATGCTTACAAATGAGAAATGCATGCTTCCAGCACCTTCCAACGCTAATGTTGATAGTATGCAGCATGTGGTTAAAAGATACAGGCCGTAGGGTGGACTTGCCACAGCCCCAACTTCAGTGAAACCCAGAACTTTTCGAGCTAAGTCTAAGGTGTGTTCTGTAAAGTGGACATGCTCAGTGAAGCACAAGGGTGAGTCAGCAAACTCCAAGCATGTGCCCTCACCTAGCCTCATAGTCAGCTGTCGTAATTGTGGTAGTAATCATGAGTCTATAAGAGAGAAGTGCTTAGCTTTTAGTCAAGCCACAGGTGTAAAAAGTGGAATCGTTTTCAAAGGTTTTGTTAATCAAGAGGTCTGTTCTTTTATTAAGTAACATTCCAAGAGACAAGTTGATCAGTTAGAAAGCTGACACCCTATCTTTTACGTTGATGGTGTGTCAGTGCTTGATGAAAGTCAGTGCAGTAGATTTGTGAGCAAAGAATGAATTATTTTGTACTGTTCGGATTAATGGGAGACCCGTAGAGCTCAAAGTTGATACTGATTCAAAGTGCAGTGTTATGTCAGCAGAAACATTTGCTAGAGTAAGAGCTGGTGAGAAGCTTAACTTGGCTAAGTGTGTGAAGCTTGTTGCTTACGGTGGTGAATAAATTCAAACCAAAAGCTCACTAGTGCTTTCATGTTACTGTGCTGGGAACAGCTGTGACTTGCAATTTGATGTAGTCAATAGGCACGTACAGTCATTATTAGGCCACAGAGACAGTTTGATAATGGGACTGCTTTCATTTAATAAAGAAGTCAACCATGTAAGCTTGAAAGACAACTGCTCTAATTTTGCCCATAGTATTTTTTCTACCTGTGCTGATCTTTGCAAATACAAACTAGGCAAACAACCAGTTGTATACTCCATGAAGTTAGACGCTGAAGTCAGCCCAGTTATCAGACCAGCATGATAAGTTCCAGTAACTATGCAGGGCAAAGTCAAAGCCGAACTAGACAGAATGGTGCAGAAAGGAGTGATTTATTTGTAGAAGAACCAACCCAAATGGGTATTCTCCATGGTAGTAGCTCATAAGAAAAGCTCATATGATATCAGAATATGTATTGATCCACGAGACTTGGAACAAAGTACTAAAACGAAACTCCAATGCGTACAGTCGAGGAGATTGCTGCACTCATGCCAAATGTCACTGTTTGTTCTGTCTTAGTTCCAAAAAGTTCATTTTGGCAAATTTTGCTTGACTGAAAATCTTCATTGCTAACCACTTTCATTACTTTTGGCAGGTACAGATTTTTGAGGATAAAGTCTGCCAGTAAAGTCTTTATGTGCAATGGAACAATTTTTTTGCTGGCTTTCCCTGTGCTGTTACAGTAGATTAAAACAAACGTGAACTGAACCAAATAACACACAAAAAAAACAGTGGCGAGAATGAAGGACTAACAGCTCAGTCTGCCTTTTAACGTTTTCGTTCTTTTAATAAAAATGAACAACTTCAGAAATGCACCCAAAACCTTATACATAGCTTATATACAAATTCAAATGAGATCACATGTAATAAATAACCAATGAATACTTTATCACAATTATCCAATGAAATATAAATAAATATTCAATAATACTTTCTTAATAAAGGAATAATACCTAACTAAATGATGTTAAGTTGTCAATCTCGCCTTCATTCTTGCTGGATGGGTTCGGAGCCGATCCTCGGCTCCGACTCGGCACTTGCTTAGCTTGAGAACTCCTTTTACCAGCTCGGGGCAACCCTATATCCCATGATGCAAGGCGGGACTACCTCAGATCTCGTTTGCCGCTTTGCGAAGAGGTCTCTTTTTTGCCAGCTCAGGTAAGTTTGAATTTTTCAAACAGTTTAGTCAGGGTTTTATCTCTCCCTTGTTCCTTTTTATAGTGTGTAGTGTTTCTACAGCCCACCCTATTTCCCCATATAGTTAAAAACTTCTAGTTTTTATAAAAAGTTTAAATTTTCAGTTAGGCCTAGGCCTCTTTTCTTAATCCCTATCTGTGTGTCTGTGTTTGTTGGGATTAATTGTGTGACTGTTTGGGGTGTGTGTGTGTTATTTTTTTCTTGGACTATGTCTAAGGAAGGAAAGGTCTCAGGCTTCAAGAAGTGTGACTCGTGCTGTCAGAAAATGTCTCTGACAGACGGTCACACTTCTTGTGTTTACTGCCTGGGGCCTTTACACCTGCAGGACTCCTGTGCCATATGTCACTCTTTTAGCCAGAGAGTCCTGCAGGAGAGAAGGAATAAGTTGATCCTCCGTGGCTTACTAAAGCCAGAAGGTTCACCCACTAAAACTGGGTCTAGTAAACCTAAGCCACCTAAGGTTCAGGCTACAGCTTCTAAGCCTTCCCCGGTGGCTTCGACTCCTTCGGAGTCGAGATCGGCTCCGGCCGGAGCCGATCTTTCTTCTTCTGAGGTGGTAGTGTCGGTTCCGATCGGTTCCGACACTCAATCTGCTGTTGCCTTGTCGACTCCGGCTGGAGCCGACATATTATCCAGTATCGGAGCCGAGAAGCCTTCGGCTCCATCTGGAACCCAGAGGACGTCGGCTCCGATGGCTTCGTCCAAGAAGAGATCTCGGTCCCCTTCTTTGGAGTCTATCCACTCTGCTCCGGGGTCTCCTCTTTTGTCGGAGCGGAGTCATTGGAGCCGATCTTCGAGATCTTCCAGGCTGTCTGACCACGATTTAGAGAGGGTGGTAAGCAGGCTATTGAAGTCACAGGCACTAGCCCAAATGCTCCATAGCCCGTCTCAGCAGACTTCGGCTATTGCTTTACCCCTTGAACTTCCTCCTCCGACTCCCCTCCAGAGTTCGGAGCCGGAGCTTCTCGGGACAGCGACCGTGTCGGCACCGGAGCCGATACATCCCCTTTCGGCTCCGTCGTCTTCGGCTCCGATCTCTTCCATGAGACCTTCCTTGGAGGGATCCGGTCGTCGAGTTTCCCTTGTCGGCTCCGAGGGGCCTAGTGGCATTGGACCCTTGTCCGACCCCGCTCTCCCTCTCGGGGCTTCAGCTTTGGTAAGCTCGGCACCGACATCGGCCTCTGAGCCTTCCCTCTCAGTGGAGCCGGGAATTCCTATTTCCTCGGAACGGGAATATTCCGGCCTCCCGGGGAGGGGAGCCTTTGAGGTGATGAGGAGTGTCCTGGCACCTGAGCCAGGTCAACGGTCCATCCCTTTAGCTCCTCCCTCTTCGGTGCCTGTGGACGCCTCTTGCCAGCCTCTTGCTCTTAGGCCCAGGGATCCATCGCCCCAGGTTTCCCCATTGGGAATAACTTCCTTTCCGAGGTTTCTCCTGATCCTGCAGGGGAACCCCCTCGGAAGAGGACGTGTAAGAGGAAACACACAGACTCCCCTGAGTCTACAACATCTGATACAGACTTAGATGATTCGGAGGGTTCCCCACGGTCCCCCTCTGAGGATGTCTCCTTTTCAGACATCCTTGAACTCCTCAAACAGAGGGGGAATTGGCCCTCCATTGACCCCTCCGAGGATGAGTCGGTATACCTGGAGGCTTTTGGATCCCGACCCTCCACCTCCTGGGTGTCTCCGCCTTTCGACCCACTTATGCAGGTAGTGGCTCGGAAGGCGTGGGCAGCTCCAGATTCTGTGGAACCGGTCCCCAGGAGACCATCCAAATTTATTACGGCCCCTTCAGACAAGCAGTTTCTTTCTAAGGGCGTCTCTGTGGATGCTATGGTGGTGGCGGCCACCAAGAAGGAACTTGCGGATCCTTCAGTACCTGTTCATCCTCCTAACAAAGATTCTAGGACCATGGACAGGTATGGAAAGCGGATGTTTTCTTCAGCGACCTTTGCTATGCGTTCGCTGAACTACCTTTGTCACTTCACCAGGCTTCAAAGAGATATTCTCAAGGAACTAGGTGAAGTGGTCCAGGATCCTTCTGCTGCTGGGGCTCAAGAAAAGATTGCCTCACAGCTAGCAATCCTGAATTCCTTAACCAACTCCTCCATGCAGCCGATGGAGCGAGCAGAGCCGCAGGCACAGGAGTGGCTCTTAGACGTCAAGCCTGGATGCGGCTTTGTAATTTTGCGGACCCCTTTAAGGCGTCCTTCACCAATACCCCCTTTGACGGTTCGGCTTTGTTCGGACCTCAGGTGAAGGAAACCTTGACCAGGTGTGAGCAGGATGGCAAAACTCTTTCTGCCGTTGGAGTCCATTTTTCCACCCCTTCTAGACCCTATCCCAAGGGTCAGAAAGGAGGGAAGATGTGGTTCCGCAAAGCCCAAGGAGCAGCACCGGACACACGTGGTCAGTTTACCCCCAGAGGCAGAGGGGGTAACAATAATAAATGCCACCCTAGGGGCAGAGGGGGTCCTCAGAACCAGGGCAACAGGGAGTCTCTTCCTGAGAAGCCCTTTCAGCATCCCTGAGGTGTTGCCCGACTGTCCACCCTTGGAGGCAGTCGGGGGAAGGATTTCTCTGTACCCAGTAGCCTGGCGTTCCCTTTCACAAGATATGTGGGTACAGTCGATCATATCCGAGGGTTACAAAATCCCCTTCGAAAGGTATCCCGTACCTCACCAATCCCTTCCAGACATCTCACCCGGTCAAAGGGATTTGGCAGAACAGGAGGTTACAAAGCTCCTAGAAAAAAAGAGCCGTCCAGACCGTTCCGGCAGACCAAGTAGGATCTGGCGTCTACTCGAGATTCTTTTTGGTCCCCAAAAGGACGGGAGATTGGAGACCAATATTAGACCTAAGCAATCTAAACAGATTTGTCAAGAAGGCAAGATTCCGGATGGTCACGCTTCAGTCCATTCTGCCCTTTCTGGGCAAGGACAACTGGATGTGCTCGATAGACCTTCAGGACGCGTACTATCACATAAAGATTCACAGGCGCTCCAGGAGGTTTCTCCGCTTTCGGCTAGGGACCAGTCATCAATTCAGAGCCCTGCCCTTTGGCCTCACTTCAGCCCCCAGAGTGTTTACCAAATGCATGGCAGTGGTCACAGCTCACCTGAGACGTCAAGGATTCTAGGTGTTTCCTTATTTGGACGACTGGCTCCTCTCCACCACCACCAGGCATCAGCTCCTTCAGACCAGAGACTACACTCTGCAGCTTTGCAAAAGTTTGGGAATTTCAGTGAATTTCGAAAAATCTTCTCTGCAGCCTTGCCAATCTATCACCTTTATAGGCGCAGAATTAAACACCGTCAAGTTGTTAGCCAGACTAACAGATCAGAGAATTCTGGACATCCAAAAATACGTTCGGATTTTATTGCAGAGCAGCAAAGTCAAAGTCAGATTGATACTGAAAGTTCTAGGTCTTATGGCTGCGGCCATTGTTCTTCTACCACTGGCTCGCTTCCACATGCGTCTTCTGCAGTGGATGTTATTCACTCAGTGGTCGTTCCACAGTCTTCCGATGTGACACGAAATCTTAGTCACACAATCGTGCAGGACTCATCTGAACTGGTGGATATCTTCCCCTCTTCTTCATCAGGGCCGACCATTTGTTCCCCCTCCTCCGGTTGCCACAGTCACTACGGATGCCTCTCTGATCGGGTGGGGGGGCATTATCAGGGCAGGATGGTCCACGGGACGTGGCAACCCATAGAATACCATCTGCACATAAATGTCCTGGAGATGAGAGCGGTGCTTTTAACGTTGCAAGCCCTCAATGACTTTCTTCCCGCGGGGACTATTGCAGTGCAAACGGACAACATGTCTGTGGTCCGGTACATCAACAAGCAGGGCGGGGCCAGGTCCTATCCGTTGTGTCGAGAAGCTCTCAGACTTTGGCAATGGGCAATCTCCTCTCATCGGTTTCTGATAGCAACGCACATCCCCGGCAGGTCCAACCTCTTGGCGGACAGGCTGAGCAGAGCCATTCTCATGCCTCACGAGTGGTCTCTCAATCAATCTATAGTGGACCAGATTTTTCTGAAGTGGGGCACACCTTGTTGCGATCTTTTTGCTACACCCCAAAACAACAAGTGCCCCGACTTCTTCACCCTCTTTCCCCTACCAGGCCAACCCCTGAGAGACTCTCTAACCCAGGATTGGCCCCGGGGACCTCTGTACACTTTTCCTCCCTTTCCCTTGATTCCACAAGTCATTCAGAAAGCCACCGTTTTGAGGGCCAAGTTGATTCTCATTGCCCCTTACTGGCCTCGACAAATTTGGTTTCCGACTCTGCATCGTCACCTCCTGGTGCAGCCTTGGCATCTGGACCCATTTCCGGATCTTTTGATCCACCAATCGGGTCAACAGCACCGGGCCATTCATTCCCTCAACCTCACTGCTTGGTTGCTCCACTTCCTTCCCTAGCCAGGCTTCCTATGATCTCTGATCCTGTCAGAGATATCTTAGTAGCTTCTTTGAAGTCGTCCACCAGAACCGTTTATGCTAGCAAGTGGCGACATTTTTCCCTTTGGGCAAACTCCAGGCACATTGATCCCTTTACTGCACCTGTGCATTCTGTTTTAGATTTCCTAGCTGAAGTTTTTCAGTCAGGATCTTCTTCATCAACAGTCAAAGTTCAACTGGCGGCTATTTCCAAATATCATGTTGGCTTGCAAGGTCATAACATTATGTCACATAGACTATGCAAAGCTTTTCTGAGAGGAGTTTTTCTCCTGAAGCCGCCAATAAAACATCCTCCTCCACAATGGGATCTGAATTTAATGTTAGCATCCTTGATTTTACCACCCTTCGAACCGTCTGCTTCATGTTCCTTGAAGTTATTGACCTGGAAAACTATATTCTTACTGGCTGTCACTTCAGCAAGAAGGGTTTCCGAGATTCAAGCTCTCTGCATCCGTTCCCCTTACTTGGTTTCCACAAGGACAGGGTATCCTTGAGAACAAATCCGTCCTTTCTCCCCAAAGTTGTTTCTCAAACTAATATTAATCAATCTATCGATCTACCAGTCTTTTTCCCAAATTATTCTGACAGAGCTGAACAAAAGCTTCATTTTTTGGATGTCCATCGTCAGCTCAGGTACTATTTGCATAGAACTAAACAATTCAGGAAATCAGACCAATTATTTGTCTCCTATGCAGAAAACAGGAAAGGTCTCCCAGTATCAAAAGTGACCTTATCCAGATGGTTGTCTTCCACCTTTTCTTACGTGTATTCGCTCAGAGGCAAGCAACTACCCTCTAAACCGAAAGCACACTCAACCAGGAGTCTATCCACTTCTGCAGCCTTTCAGGATAGGCTACCCATTGATACCATTTGTGCAGCAGCTACTTGGGCCACTCCTCATACCTTTGTGTCTCATTACAAATTAGATTTGGCCTCCAGGGACAGGGCCAGTTTTGGTTCCACAGTTCTCAAGAGTCTGTTCCATTGAGCCACCCAGGATACAGGTGCTAGGGACGCGGTCCCATCCAGCAAGAATGAAGGCGAGATTGACAACTTAACATTTAGAAGTTATGTACCTACCATAACGTTCCATGTTAGTTGTCTTCCCTCGCCTTCTTTCTTGCGTCCCTCCCTCCTTCCCCCTGGCCTGGACAGATCTTGAAGAGTTTCCTCTTCTCAGGTTGTTCCCTCCTGAGTCTTCAATAGAAGAGTCTATTGTTATGAACTTGTTTTTTTTCCTAGTTCTACTAGGTTAGTCCTTTAGCAGGGTATTTTAGCTACCAAACGAGATCTGAGGTAGTCCCGCCTTGCATCATGGGATATAGGGTTGCCTCGAGCTGGTAAAAGGAGTTCTCAAGCTAAGCAAGTGCCGAGTCGGAGCCGAGGATCGGCTCCGAACCCATCCAGCAAGAAAGAAGGTGAGTGAAGACAACTAACATGGAACGTTATGGTAGGTACATAACTTCTAATTTTTTTACAAATTATTATAAAAATATCATAAATATCAACTACATATAAACTAAAATTTCTGTATTAATAAAAAACATTTAATGTTGATCATGTCGTTTAGACCTGGTGGCTGGTCTGCCTCTAACCTAATTTGCCAAATGGCTTCTCTGCATTCTAAATGTGTCTTGTAATCTCCACTAAACATAGTGTCATCTACTCTTTCTAAAACAGAAAAAATTAATTTTTTGAAAAAAGGCTAAGTGGAATGCTTAGCTAGTGCATTAGACAAGTCTTTCTTTTTTATAGCTAAAGTGTGCTCATATATTAGTTTATTTAAGGCACGTATAGTTTTTCCAATATAAAATTGTTCACATGAAACACATTGTGCCAAATAGACTATATTAGTTGTTTTGCACGTGTAATGTCCAGTGACTTTAATGTCCTTATTTTGATGTTTCAAATAAATACTTGATGTTCCACTAATGAACCTGCACTGTTTGCAAGTTGTACAAGGAAAAGTGCCCAAAATAGAATCACTAATTTGACCAAGACTTCTAGCACCTCTTTCTAGAATCATCTTGATGTTAGTCACTTTTTTATAAGTAAAAATAGGATGATTTCCAATAATATTAGCCAGCTCATTGTTTCCCATCACTATTTTCCAGTTGTTAAGGACTACACCTTTAATAATATCCATTTCTTTTGTAATGGGTAATGGAAAAGTCAAATTGTAATTATTTGTCAATTCCAACTTTTTCTTTAAAGTTTTATTCTGATGAATGTTTTTTAATAATATATGACTGGCTTTGTTCTCTCTCAAGCTTATTACCTCAACAATGATGTAATCTAACCAACTGGTTATGTATCCACTGTCTAGAAAGAATTGTTTTAAATTGGTGCTCTCCTGCAAAAATAACCCATCATCACTAGTTAAACAACTGAGTCGTATAAATTGACCTTTAACTACACCCCTCTTCATGTGTCTGGGGTGTAAACTGTCATAATGTAAATATTGATTCACAAAGGTTGCTTTCCTGAAAATGCTACTATGAAAATAATGGTCTTGATAATCAATAGATAAGTGCAGATCCAGGAAATTAATGGTGTTACTAAACTCACCTAATGTAAATTAAAAAAAAATAGTAGTAGTGTTCAAGTCTTCGAAAAAACTAGTGAAAGAACTAATGTCACCTTTCCAAAGGAAAATCAAGTCATCTATGTATCTTCTATAAAATATAATGTTACTGAATTTCGAATGTGTCACCAAAAACTTGTTTTCCCATGATGACATAACTAAATTTGCAAAACTTGGTGCAACTCGAGACCCCATTGCTACACCGGATATTTGTTTGTACAAATCTCCTTCAAACTTAAAGAAATTATTATCCAACACCAACTCCAATATACAAGTGTAAACTGAAGTGTTGTCAAGTTGGGTATGTTTACTGAGAAATTCTCTCATAAATTCTATACCCATTTGTTGGTCAATACTAGTATACAGAGAGACAACGTCTAATGATGCAAAATAAACGTTGTCTCCTTCAAAAAAAATATGTCTTTTAAAAGTTCCAGTAAGTGCCAGGAGTCCCGAAGATAAAATTTTGACTTCTGTACAATAGGGTTTAATAAATCGTCCAACCAGACCGAAATTGTCTCTGTTTTAGAACAGCTAGCTGAAACAATGGGTCTAAAATTTAACTGCTCATCCCATTTGTGCACTTTTGGGATTCCAAATAAAGATGCAATTTTAGGATACTCTGTATGTAAAAAAGTATATACATTAAAGTCAAAACTACCTTCACAAAATAAATCAAAAAGGCAAGTGTCAAGTTTGGCAAAACATTTGACTACAAAATCAGTGTTAACCCTCATATAATTTTTATTGTCAGTCAAAAGTATCTTGATTGCTTTAACATATTCGTTTTGACTCATTATTACAATAGTCCCTCCTTTGTCAGCCTTCATAATACGCCAATCTCTGTTTTTGGCCATGATTTGGAGAGCCTCTGTCTCTCCCTCAGAAAGGTTAGATATGTAATGTGAATTGTTTTTGATTTGTCTAAAATCTTGTTCACATTGTTTACTAAACACTGTCAAAGTGGAATTCAATAATGGATTATATGTACTTTTTGTTCTACTGTATTTGTGTACTGTTCACCAATTTTGTGTTGTCAAAAATGTACTTCAAGTTTAGCTTTCTACAGTATAACTTGAACTCAACTATCAGTTTTGCTAAATCAAAACTGTTGTTTGGAATAAAAGAGAAACCTTTCTCTAAGACAGAAATCATATCTTGAGAAAGGACTATGTCAGTCAGATTTAAAATGTTCATGCAATAGTTTAATACTTCCTCTTTCCTTTTGTCTTGCCCTTGTTTGAACTTTTTAACCATTTTGGAGTTTTTTTTGCACCAGAACTGTCCATCAAAAAAGGACCCTTAATTTTAAGAGTCAACTACAGCCACAACCGAGTCGACTGTATTAGAAGAATCCAAATTGTTGTTGTTGTTGTTTGTCCTGTTTTGACCTTGAACGACAATGTTCTGGTTAGCCCCATTGTTCTTATTATTGTTCGTACTGAAATTGTTGGAGACTTCATTAGTTAATTGATCAGAAGAATTAGCATTTCGCTGAAAAGTTTTGGTGCGTAGATTTTATCTGGTAAGCTTTTTGTGCAGCATAAGCCGCTATGTTTCTACGAAGTTTAGCTTGCTTCCTCGCAACCACAGAAACCCTGTGTCTTTTAACCTTAGCCTCAATGCCCAAATATAAAGAAGCTAAGGTATTAAAAGTTTCAGAAGATCTAATTTCCCCGTCCAAAGTCTCCAACTGAGTTCTGAGATTAACTATCTCATTATTATAATGGTCGATTAACAAATTCATAAATTGCAAACCAGTGTTAAATAAATCCACTAGTTTACCATATAGACTGTCACCTTGTGAAACACAATTGGGAAACTTGAATAATCTTAACCCAAACGGCACACATTTAAGTCTTATGTTCTCTTGTAAATAATGCACTTCTAATTGAAGCGACACAAACTTTATGATAAGTTTTTATAACTTGAAAATGTTCTCTTTGCATTGCTCAAAAGTGTCGCTAACAAAAGAATTGCCAGCATTACTTGCTCTTGATTTACAGAACTGTCCCCAGTAAAAAACGGATTCGAATTTTCGTCCGTAAACAAGGCTTTAATAATTCCATTACCAGAAAGACCAGCATTAATTCCACCTGCAAAATTTTGTCCTTCGACACGTTTACTACTAGATGCTACATCCACCTGGCATCTAGCTGTACCACCGGATATGCTACCGTTCGGTACGACATCTCCGCTTGTACTTCCTGTTTCGCGTTACCAATGCTCCTGTTTCCAAATTGAGTTGAAAAAGCCTGACAAATGTTTTAGAAAGAGTAGATGACACTATGTTTAGTGGAGATTACAAGACTCATTTAGAATGCAGAGAAGCCATTTGGCAAATTAGGTTAAAGGCAGACCAGCCACCAGGTCTAAACGACATGATCAACATTAAATGTTTTTTATTAATACAGAAATTTTAGTTTATATGTAGTTGATATTTATATTTTTATAATTATTTGTAAAAAACATTTAGTTAGGTATTATTCCTTTATTAAGAAAGTATTATTGAATATTTATTTATATTTCATTGGATAATTGTGATAAAGTATTCATTGGTTATTTATTACATGTGATCTCATTTGAATTTGTATATAAGCTATGTATAAGGTTTTGGGTGCATTTCTAAAGAAGTTCATTTTTATTAAAAAAATGAAAACGTTAAAAGGCAGACTGAGCTGTTCGTTCATTTTCGCCAGTGTTTTTTTTGTGTGTTATCTGTTACAGTAGATGATATTCTGGTAGGAGGCAATGGTGAAGTTGAATATGATAGAAACCTCGGGAAAGTACTAGAATTTCTCATTAAGTGAATCTTAAGCCAAATCCTCAGTGCAAATTCAGGCTTCAAGAAGTTAGTTATGTTGGTTATTTGTTTACCAGTTCAGGCTTAAGACCAGATCCTTCCAAGCAGTCAGCAATTCTTGAGATGCCAGCACCAGACAATATCCAAGCCCTGCAACGTTTTCTTGGCATAGTTAACTATCTAGACAAATTCATTCCAGATTTGAGCCACCTTTCAACACCACTCGGGGACCTGACATGAAAAGATGTTACTTGGTCCTGGTCAGAACACCACCAAAGAGAATTTGATATCCTGAAGCGGAGAATTGCCAGTCCACCTACTTTAAGATGGTATGATGTTCACAAACCAAGTAACTCTTGCTTGTGATGCTTTTAAGTTTGGTCTTGGTGCAGTTAAAGTGTAGACCAGTAGCCTATGCTAAGAGAATTTTAACCCAAACTGAGATGCCGTATGCTCAGATAAAGAGCTCTTGGCAATTGTTTGCCTGTTCGAAGTTCCATGATTACATTTATGGCCGGCCTATTTAAATTGAGACCAGCCACCAACCTCTAGTCACTATTTTGAGAAAGTCTATGCACACAGCTCCTGCAAGATTGCAATGCATGATGTTGAAATTACAAAAGTATAGTTTCAATCTTGTTTACACAAAATGCAACCTTTTCTTGCTGATACTTTATCCAGATCACCCAGAAGTGCCACCACTGAAAAGCATGAAAATGAAAAACCTGATTTTGAAGTCATGGAAGTGAGAAAGTTCTTCCACATGTCATGAGCTTAAAACTCTTACAGCTTCAGATCCAATTCTCCAGAAGCTCACCCACTTTCTAGTTGAGGATAGCTGTTAAATCAATCTTGTTTACCACTAGAAGTGCAGCCATATTTTCCCTAAAGAGATGAGATTTTTGACTGATAATGGTCTCATCATGAAAGGTCAAAAAGTGATTGTTACAAAATCCTTGCAACAAGAGTATATTAACATCTTACATCATGGCCACCAAAGAACCCCTTCTACCAAAAGAAGGGTTGAGGGGACTAGTATTTTGTCCTTCTTTGTCACAAGATACTGAGAGAGTATTTTCATCTTGTTCTGTTTGTAGTAGTACTAAACCGTATCAACAGAGAACCACTTCAGCTAAACCAGATTCCTGAACTACTTTGGCCGACAGCAGCTACAGGCATTTTGGAATGGAATGGTGAACATTACTTGGTGTTAGCAGACTCTTATTCAAATTGGTTCGAGATTGACCTACTTCCTAATCTCACGTCCAGTACTGTCATTACTAAGTTGAGGAGACCTTTTTCAGTTCATGGTAGTCCGCACAGTTACTTCTGACAATGGTGCACAGATTACAAGCCAGCAGTTCGAGATTTGCTGAAGAGTGGGACTTTATTCATGTTACGAGTAGTTGAGTACCCACAATTGAATGATTTGGCAGAAAATGCAGTTTGAAGTGCAAAACAGTTGTTGGAGAAGTTGAAACAAGACAGTGCCAATGTTTTTCTGAATCTTAGAAACATTCCTCACAATAATCATCTTGGTCCACGTGCCAGAAACTTATGTCGAAGCAAACCAGAACCACACTACCAATCCATGGCAGTTTGTTGGTTTCATGTGCTAAGAACAACAAAGCAGTGAAAGCTCAATTCCTGAAAAAGCATTTGTCCTAGAAGTCCTGTTATAAGACCAGCAAACCACTCAATCCATTACAAGAAGAGGAGCTAGTGATAATGCAGACAAAATGTTTGGATCAGATTAGAGTAATGAAAAGTTTGCCCAGAGCCAAAATAGAACATTGTGGAACTGCAAGAATAGAAACATTTATTACTGGTGTCCGAGCCAGTATTGCAGCATCTTGCCTGTGATAGACTGTAGTTCTCAGAGTGACTTATCCAAGGTTCCAGTTCCAGAGAACATTCCAGCAAATATCCCTGTTCCTGGGAATATCCCTGGGAGTCCTAAAGCAGATCGTTCACCAGTGACTGTCCCTGTTGCTAAACCCAGTCCTGACTGCTACATTACAAGATAGTCGCATTTCGAAACCATGTTCCAGATGTATGGCAAATTGGACATGAATGTTTGTCTATATAATTTGCATGCCTATTCAAATGCCATTATCATTGGAAAACAGCTCAGTAAAGAGGGAAGATGTAGATCAGTGTATGTATGTACCTTTAAAAAACTTTCCAGTGAGCTATCACATGTATAAAAATACTGAGCACATGCTAGCAAGACTGCCATTTTGTAGTGAGCTGCAGAGGTGTAAGCATGCATGTGTGTAGTAGTCAGTTTGCTTATATTTTGTTGCTATCAGTCTTGTGTTTGTATGCAATAAATTTAACCTAACATGCGAGCGTCCTCATTTTAGCTAGCTACACAAGACGAGCGACAATAACCACACTTAACAAGGCCAAAAACAATCTCTGTGGGACTGGATAATATCCCAGGCTGCTTACTAAATGATCTAAAACAGGAGCTGGTAGAACCACTGGGCACACTCTTCAACCACAGTCTAAGTGCTGGCTTTGTCCCATCAGAGTGGAGAACAGCAGCAGTAATTTCCTTGCACAAAGCTAAGAACAACAAAGCAGTGAAAGCTCAATTCCTGAAAAAGCATTTGTCCTAGAAGTCCTGTTATGATAAGACCAGCAAACCACTCAATCCATTACAAGAAGGGGAGCTAGTGATGATGCAGACAAAAGGTTTGGATCGGATTAGAGTAATGAAAAGTTTGCCCAGAGCCAAAATAGAACATTGTGGAACTGCAAGAATAGAAACATTTATTACTGGTGTCCGAGCTAGTATTGCAGCATCTTGCCTGTGATAGACTGTAGTTCTCAGAGTGACTTATCCAATGTTCCAGTTCCAGAGGACATTCCAGCAAATATCCCTGTTCCTGGGAATATCCCTGGGAGTCCTAAAGCAGATCGTTCACCAGTGACTGTCCCTGTTGCTAAACCCAGTCCTAACTGCTACATTACAAGATAGTCGCATTTCGAAACCATGTTCCAGATGCATGGCAAATTGGACATGAATGTTGTTTAATTGTCTATATAATTTGCATGCCTATTCAAATGCCATTATCATTGGAAAGCAGCTCAGTAAAGAGGGAAGAATGTAGATCAGTGTATGTATGTACCTTTAAGAAACTTTCCAGTGAGTTATCACATGTATAAAAATACTGAGCACATGCTAGCAAGACTGCCATTTTGTAGTGAGCTGCAGAGGTGTAAGCATGCATGTGTGTAGTAGTTAGTTTGCTTATATTTTGTTTCTATCAATCTTGTGTTTGTATGCAATAAATTTAACCTAACATGCGAGCGTCCTCATTTTAGCTAGCTACACAAGACGAGTGACAATAACCACACTTACCAAGGCCAAAAACAATCTCTGTGGGACTGGATAACTTCCCAGGCTGCTTACTAAATGATCTAAAGCAGGAGCTGGTAGAACCACTGGGCACACTCTTCAACCACATTTTAAGTGCTGGCTTTGTCCCATCAGAGTGGAGAACAGCTGCAGTAATCCTCTTGCATATAAAGCTGGATCCCTCAACCAACCCGGGAAACTATAGACCCATAAGCTTAACCAGCCTGATGTGTCAGGCAATGAAGAGAATCATCATGGACCTTATTGACAAGGATATACTTTGCCTCTAGACTTTTGACCCAACCAAATTCGTGTTCATTAAGGGCTGGTCATGCCTCTTAAATCTGGTGGAATTCTTAGTGTCACTAAAGCCCTGGATGAGAGCCAAACACTACATACTGCCTATCTTCACTTGGCCAAGGCCTTTGGCACAATCCCTCACTCTGGCATCACTGAGAAACTCGCTCAGGTGGGGATTAGGCCATATGTCACCAGATTTGTTGCAATCTGGTTCACAGACAGAATACATGCAGTCAAAGTTGGGGATTCTACCTCCACCAGCAGATCTTTTACCAGTGGTCCATAAGGATCCATGCAATTTGGAATCTTTCTCGGAAGTCTGGGTGAAAATGGATGGCCTGTGGCTTACCAAGTTTGCAGATTACTGCAAACTGGGTTCAATCATTGAATCTCCCCAACAATGTCAACGTACTACAAAATGGGCTGACATACACAAGTAGTGCCAAATTCACATACTGAAACTTAACATTAAAAATGCATCATCATCCATTTTGGTAAAGAAATCCCTGCAAATTATAATATTAATAGTACCCACTTAAGTTCCAATCCAGTGATGAGAGATTTGGGAATGCAGGTTGATGACATCCTTGACTATGATCATGTATCCACAGTAGTTAGGAAGGCCTTCTATGTTTTACACCTCATAAGAAAGGGCATAGCATCCAAAGCGAATGATGATAGAACTCCCCAGTGCTTGTCACTCATAAGACCAATAATAATAATAGTAATGCTCCCTTCTGTATGTATCTCACCAGACACCTACAGCAGCTGGAGAGACCCCGGAGGTTTCTCACCAAGAAAATCCAGGGCCTTCAACACATGACCTGCATAGACAAGATTGATGGCTCTGTCACTGTACTCTTTCGTATAGACTGGTGAGAGTTGACTTGTGCCTGGCTTACAGAGCAGTCTCGAACCCTGCCTTAATGGAAATGCTGCACCTTCAGAAGTCAAATGGGATGACTCACTCACTCTAGGGACCTTAACCTGGCCTGCAACATTAACAGGACGTGCTGGAGAGAGACTTCTCCCAGAGTTTGCCAATCCTCTGGAACAAACTATGAATTCACTTTAAGCAGTGCTCCTCAATGACCTTATTTAAGTGCAACTTGGGCATTTGGATGGGAAACTGTAAATTTATCCCAGATGTCTCACCTATGTCCCTCTTGGACAGGGGCAGCAGGTGTTGATCTTGTATTTGCATTGCAAATATAGACTATATATCTAGTCTATAAGGGAACGAGGGTAAAACATGGCTAGGCATGTAAAGGCCCTAGGGCCAATAGCATAGTAGCCTCCTATGATCCTATAAAAAGGTGAAGAAAAACAGTGGAAAATCTTGTTTTCAAGACTGGAATGGATTTGTTTAAGGTCTTAATCCTCAACATTGTCCCTTTCCTAGACCCATTGACTTATTAAATTATTTGATTCCTTCTTACCGTTGTCGCTCTTTAAATTCCCTGTATCCGCAATGTCTATTCACCAGTTTTTCCAGAGGCTGCAGTGCATCCATTGTAGTAGCCTTAAAGCAGATGTACATTTATGACATCTGTCAACTTATTTTTCACCATAGCATTTCAACTTTATGCTGAGGCAGCTCAGTTTACCTGCTTCTAAACCTGTGGAGTCTGTAGAGTTGAAAAACATTTGTGTTAAAGCACCTTTTGATTGCTGTTACAGAGAGCTGAAAAATCTGAGTCGTAGACATGTGTAAATCAGTTTACTTCGTTTACATTTTTAGAGAATCACCGAAGGCCATTCGTTCAATGTTTTTATAACAGACTGCTTGCCTTTATTGCAAAGTATCAGAATTTTGGTGAAATCGGGTATATCTGCTGGATGCACGGACACATTGATAATTAGATCAATACTCTTGCAAGGTCTCAATAAAAGCACATAGCAGCAGGGTAACAGGAAGATCAGGTTTCAGAAATGTTTCTGTACAGGATATTAATGACATTACTTTATGATGTGCAGTTTGCCTTCATTAAACATTACAAACTGAATACACAGTCCAGCAGTAGAGCAGTCTTTGGAATGTTTGTGCTATAAGCATGATCTTTAATGGTTTTGCTTTTTTTCAATTTGATTATATTGTTTAGTTATCTTCATAGATATTACAATTTACTTTCACACTAGCCCTCTCCAAGGAAAGTGGTACAGTAATGTGCAAGTATACCAAATACAAGTCTGTCCTCAAGGAATGATCGCAGTTAACATTAAAGCTTCTTTTCATCCATCCATCTTGAACAACTTTATGTAGTTGAAAAACAAAATATTCTGTACTTCAGTGCTGCAGTGAATCTATAAATATTTCTGAACAAAAATACCATAGATGCATTAAAATCCCTATCTGGTGTGTATCCAAATAGCCAGGTTTCTGATTAAAATAATTTATTGGAGCTTTATGAATTATAGCAGAAAAAACTTTGTTTATCCCTCATGGCTAATTGGAGCATTATCAAGAGAATAGCTGAAGTTACATCCTTTGAAGAACTAGTACAGTTAATGGTAGAAATATTTTCATAAGAATTTTTACATGTAGGTCATGGTTTTTACTTGCTGGTTATTAGTCATATAGCTAAGTTAAATATTCTTAAATGTCCCAGTTTAGGCCTCATAAAAACTCAATTCTCAGTCCTCTGTCTTCAGTAAAGCACATTTAATTCTTCCTTTTGACTTTATACATTTATCTGCGTATAAAACTCACTACTTCTACTCTCCTGTTCTCATTTTCTTCTTTAACATCTCCCTCCTTTTCACCCCCCTCCTCCCTTTATCTGTATGCATGCTTCGGTGGTGCAGCAGTTAACATCACTGTTGAAGTGATACCCCGACCCCATGTTCAAAATGGGAAAAAGGGGTTGAGGATGGATGGATAAATCAAATTACGTTTACTTATACTTGTTTTTGATAGTTACAGATTGTACTTATTGTGTTCAATACTTGCTACACATTGTATTCTCCTTTCATTTGTTTAGCACATATTGGGTGGGACCTGAAATTAATTACTGATTTTTGCTCTTTCCTGTAGGCAAATGCAAACAAAGTGGGACATTAATTTGTTAATTATAATGAAGTTAGCAACCACAGACATGGAATATATTTTACAACATGAAAAAAAAATAAAAACAAAAGTCCTTCACAGGTGCGGTCCCTCAGGGATCAGTCCTTGGATTGTTCCTTTTTTGCATTTACTTCTCCGAAGTCAGGGCCAATGTCAGTGGTCTCTGGCTGACCAAATCTGCAGATTACAAATTAGGAGCTGTCATTGAATCCCACACAAATGTTCTCTAGGAGGGCCTCTCACACACAACTGGTGTCGGAGCCATGGATTAAAGCTAAATACCAGGAAATGCATAATAGTTCCTTTGGGAAGACATCTACCCCTGGTAACTCATATTGACAACCTACCCCTTAGAGTTGACCCACTAGTCAGGGACTTAGGGACACACAGTAATCTAGCCTTTAACCATCACGTGTCTAAATTAGTGAGGAAATCTTTCTATGTTGTGCAACTTATAAACGAAGGTATATGATCCAAGTCCAAGGAAGTCATTGTTCCACGGTATTGAACATTCATCGGACAGATCATTGACTATAATGCCCCCTTTGGTATGTACCTAACCAGGCATATCCAACAATTGGAACGTCCACAGATGTTCCTCACTAAAAGAATACTAGGCTTAAGTAAAATGTCCGATGCAGGCCGCCTCAAGGCTCTATCCCGGTGTTCTGTCTCCTACAGGCTTTTAAGGGGGAAGATCTATGACTGACATACAGGGCATTGTTTGCCCCACTCTGATGGCACTCCTGCATATTCCCAAAGCAAACAGCACCATAATTACCTGTTAAGACTTAAACCTTGCCTGTGATACAAATAGGACCTGCTGGAGATACAGGTATGTATCCCAGATAATATCCCATCTCTGGAACAGGCTCCTCATCCATGTGAAGCAGAGTTCCTCCCTAACTCAATTCAAGTGCAACCTGGACAGTTGGATGGGGAACAGGAAATTTATCCCTGGTTTGGCAACTGTCTCTGTAATGGACACAGGCAATCTGTAAATGGTTCATCTCCCAGTCCCGACCTTGTAAATGTTTCATCTCCCAAGCCCCTGCTTACACATATCCAGGGTATCAGAACATGTCAGAGATTTGGGATGCATGGCTAGGCTTAAAAAGGCCCTTGTGGTCTTTAGCCTAGTAAACGGCTATGAACTTAAGCAACAAGAGAGAGAAAAACACTCAAATTTTAATAGAATGGTTCACTTTGAGTCTAAAGATGTTCTCTTTTTGTAATTTTATTTTCAAGTCACAGTCTAATGGAGGGATTTTAGTTTGATTTTGCCCCCTCCCCCATAGCCCTTGGCTATTAAACCTGAATGCCTACCATTTTCACAATTGTCAGAATTATCTGTTTGGTTTCCAAGGAGATGGGAGGAGTATTTCAGTAATTTTTCAAAGCCATTTAGCAGTAGCTTGATGCAATTAGAAAACTTAAATTATGCAACAGACACCCGAGGTCAAGAGTGTTAAGGAACTCAAAAGCTGTTTGGCTGAATTTAAACTGCCTGCAATTTCTTTTGTAGCTGTGAATGATAGTAGTCATCCTACTGCATCTCACCACAGTTTCACCGACATCAGTTCTCTTAAAATCCTTTGAGGACTAAGCTTTTAAGGGTAAAACTTTGTTCCAAAAACAAAGGGCCCCAACATAGTGTACTGTTTGAAGAGTATCAAAGAGATTGCATATCGTCAAGTTTGACTGCCCTAACTCCAAGATTTATATATAATGCACACAATTTTGATAGTTTGGATTGAACTTGAGAACATTTTGATGACACACAGGACCAGATATGCAAGTTGAGGTTCAAGTTAGATAAACTGGACAGATGTTCAGGAATAATTTCCTTTCAATGTTCATAATCTAACAATCTGGTTAGAACATTTAAACATGCTACTGTTTGTTTAAAGAAGATGAGTTTCAATGTCAGGTGTTTGCATATGAACCAGGGAAATGTTACTCGCTGTTAAGGATGCAATGACGTGAGTTCATCAGAATTAGACTGCTAGAGACCCTTCTACCAATGGTATTTATTTGTCAGTGTCAAAAACAACAGCGCTCCCACTCAGAAGATAGCAACATTTGGTTGTCAAAGTGAGAGTAGTTTCTAAATTTAGTCTATCATTTAGTGTCTAAATTTAGTCTAATGTTATTTGTCCACCAGTGGGATCAACAGCAAAGCTGAGGATAGAGGTTTTTGCAGATAAGGGTAAAAGCACATACTAAGGTACTGAATTTGAACATAATTTAATAGGTGCATAATATGAAATTTTGTCTGAAAAGCTCTTCATTCAGGAGTCCTAGATTAACAAGAATCATTGTTGAATTAACATTATTTGTGCATAACTTAGTTATTTTTAACCAATGTAGAACATTGCATTAAATATCAAGTCTTACACAACAGAGGAGACTTTAGCTCCCATGTCGACTGCTTTTGAAAATGCATGTGAACTGGAAATAAAGGAGGCTCTTCCTCCTCTTAAGAATTTTTTTTTTTAGTATAACCAAGGAAGAAATGGTTTTAATTGTTGCAGAACCTGTATAATTGGAGAGCAATAAAAGCTAATAACGATGATGTAGTTTTGATTAATGAAAATATTTGAGTAGAAATAATAGTTTTAAGTGACTCCATTTACTAAAGAAAGTTTAGTAAATTAGCTTTGTGACCATATAGGTACATGGATTCTGTTTTCAAATCTTTTGTAAAATGGATATACGGGCTTGGAACTTCCTGACACCGAAGTTAAAACTTCCTTGGATAGTAACAATTTCTGTGATGTAGAAATCCTTCACAATGCTAAAAATTTTTTTTTTGTCCAGTAATATCCACTTCTGGGTCAAAAACTGAGCCACTAGCACAATTTTGGGAGTTATGTTCTTAGGGGACCTCTGGGAATATTTATAGGGACTAGGCCCAGTGGATTTCATTAAGATGGAAAGTGCCATCAGGAAGGTTTAGACACAGTAAAGTTTAGTATTTGTTTTGAAAGTAATATCTCAGAATTGAGTATCCATTTTTTATAATTGGTCTTGGATATTTTTTAATGCTTTAAGACCAATATTTTAAATAGTCTATTGCAATTTATGCTCCTTCCATTCACTAATATTTAGTATTAATACAATAAGAAAAATTATTTGATAGTTACTTTTTACAAATAAGTGTCAGTTTTATTAACATGTTTTCTTGAAGTTTTTATGTACTTTTGTAAGGCACTTGAATATTTTAAACATTTTCTGAGAGACAATACATTTTTATATTAAAAATGTTCACAGTGTTAATTGGGCTGCAGTTAACATTTAGAAAGTCTTATGTAATTCATATGCATCAAGGTAGTAGCCATCCAAACAATATCAAATCAAATTTTATTAAAGGGCATGTTGTAGGGTTGTCGAGGTTGTCTGCTAATTGTGCCTTTGTAAAGGGCCTGGAATTTTTGACAGCCTAGTTTTTAGAAAAAGCTCATATGACGGAACTTGTTGCAGATATGAAACTTCTCTTTACATGAGTCTTGACTCTAACTAAATTAAGCTTTTTACTCTCTAAACTTACTCTGTTACTCTCATAACTTCCTGACAGTACTACCTAGGCAGTATAATATTTACTTCAATAGTTAATACACCACCTCATAACCGTTTCCTTACTTTTACCTAACACTGACAAACCTGGCATTATCTCGTCAATAGAACACATCCTCATAAGTAACTTAGTGATATCAGAGGTCTCATTTTATAGCAACACTCCCTTTTTCTTAAAGCAAACCCTCTTGTCTCTGTTTACAGCCATGCTGTAAACTTTTGCTTCCTCTTGTACTTAAACATTCTCAACTTACTGTAATTCCCTTCTTTGCATATATGTGGCTTACAAAAGTTCACTGCTATAATAATAATTTTGTTTAAAAAGAAATTGTCCCATATAAGCTGTATCCCTCTTATATTCATCACATTGATCACTGCTGCAGTAGCTATATGGGTTATAATCAGCCAAGGGTATAACATGTCAAGCTTCTGAAGCTTCAGGGCATCTTCCATGCTCACACTGTCAGGCAGCTTAAGCTGAGCTGATTAAAGACATGTTTGAGTGCCAAGCCCTTCAGAGCTTTACTGCTGATGAAGAGTGTGCTTCTCTGATGCTTTTGAAGATCAATGTTTGGCTTATGCTGTTCCTTTGCTGGCAGATAAGTTCCATTTGCGGAAAAAAAACTTCATTAAATTATTTTGGTTGATCATTAATACTGTCCTCCATGAAAGTTATTTTAATACTAGGAGTGTGTATTTTTAACAGACTGTCACAAGACTGTATTGTACTTTTAAATGAGAGCACTCTGTTTTTCCTTTCATTTTAAAAGTTGCTTAAAGCATTTAAAAAAACAATTTTTCTGTGAAGAAATTTTTGCCTTTGGTGGGTGGAAATTATTTGGGTGCTTTCTTGCAATGCTTTTGTGTGAAAAAAGTGAGTTTTAAAGACTTTAACATTTTTACTGGCTTTTGCTGCTTGTTTTCCTGCAAAAGAGGCACCACTTTTGGCTCGACTGGAGTGGACCATCTGCACCAAGGTTGGTCCTTCCAGCTACAAAAAGAAAAAGTTGAGCAAACAGCCTTTGCCAACACAGCAGGCTAGCAATTTGCTTCAGACGCAGGTGGGTGACAGTGCTGTGGCCATTTGTTATACCTCAGACCCTTCATCTTTTTCCCCAGATCCTTTTGTTGTAGCACCTACAAACTAGGGGTTAGCTCAGGGTTGCCAGACGTCCCTATTTGAGACGGACTGTCCCGGGATCAGCAAGCCGATACAGAGTCCCACAGTGCCAGTTAAAATCCCGGTGAAGCAGTCTCTGCTGCTTTTTTTTTGTTTGTTTTATTGGCCTGTATGCTGTTATATGAGCCAATCAGAAAATCGCTAAAATGAGCTACTTCTGTGGGGGGGTTTTTTTGGTCCTTACCTGTCCTATAAGAAGTCTGGCATCCCTGGGTTAGCTACACCTCATCATCTGCTGTGATGTTCTTCATGTTTCACTTTTGCAGTCATTACATTTGAGTAATCTGCTGGCAGGTTGTCCTCAGTCGGGCTGAATAACAAAGTCTTGGGTCCTATGTCGGTTGCTGTCTCCTCTTCCATGACGTCGGGTCGTCAGGGGTATAAAATATGCAGCTGACGCCATTTTAATCAGTCTTATTTGCTGCGCGGTGCCAGAAGCAGTTTGCAAGTGCCGGTCAGCCGACTCCTGAAATTTTCATTTTCAAGTTTCAGAACCAAAGTCTTCAAACTAAAGCTAAGTACCCCGTTGGGGAAACTTTTTCTTGCTCCTTACCGATGTCAGTAAAATTTGTTAATTGCATTACTTGTGGGAAGCAAATACCTCATAAGAATTTTCACTTGTACTGTATTCCTTGCCTAGGCCCTGATCACAACTTGCCTTGCTGTCAGTTTTGTGCTAAATTTAACCAATGCACTATTAAGCATCGGTATATTTTTGCTTCTAAATATTTTGGTTCAAGATTTAACTATCCTGAAATGTCGTCTGTTAGAAATCAGACTACTGGAATTCACAAAAAACACAAGGAAAAAGACAGATGGACTGTCGAGGTCCAAAACGGACGACGAAGCTTCTCCTAAGCCAGTCACTGGTTCGCTGGTACTCAGTGAGGCACTTTCGCAGCCCCTGATGCCCGCTACTTTTGAGTCGCAGGCCTCTACCGAGACCCATTCGGAGTCTGGTATGCCACGAGATTCTGCAAGTATTGAAACCGCGGATCTCTCTCCCTTAGATGGGTCCAGAGCTACTGAGCAGGCACCAGCTTCTGAGGGTGTTTTCAGGCCTCAACATTTGCTTATTAAAGCAATGCCATCATCAAAAACAAGGCCAAAATCTACTTCTATGTCTAAAAAACAGACGCATGAGCCACGTGCTCAGGCCCCTATGCCCAAAAAACAAATGATCAAAATGGCTGAGGATTTAATTACCTTGATCAGGGGTTCCTAACCCCCCCTGATAAGAGGCCTAGGCAAGGCACTGATTATGAATCTTCAGATCAGGTTTCTATCTCTTCTGATCAAAAATTTTCTATTCCACCTTATGAGGACTCTGATGCAGAGGAATCCATCCCTTCTGCTTCTCCTCCTGAGGGATTAGTCTTTTGAGGAGACTTTGCATACTTTAAGGGAACGTTTTCACTGGGAGAGCCAGGACTTCTCTGAATCCAGAAAGAGGCTTAGGGATTTTCTTCTTCTTCCTCAGCATAGGCCTTTGGCAATACCTCCTGTATTAGACATTGTTGTGTTCTCGGAATCAAGCATGGCTCCTGATTCCCTGCCTCCGGCTCATAGTAAGCCAGATGGATATTGCAGGGTTCCTGACTTCCCACAAGGTTCTTTTCAAAAATCTTGCTGCTGACCCTGAAACTATTTCTCAGGGTCCCAAGGGTGTTGAGGCTTCTACAGCCAAAAATCCTATCCCTTCTGATAGAGATTCCATGGTGCTGGGTAGATGGGGAAAGATGTTTTATACGTCTGCAGCCTTGGCAATCAGGGCTTTAAACTGCCAGTTTCATATGCTTAAATATCAACAGAATGTTATGGGCTTACTGAAACAGAAAATGATGTTGATTTTGGATTGTGTGGAAAATAAGAGTTACAGGATTTATTACATTCAGCAGAACAGGTTGGAAAGCATACTTTGCAATGTGGTTTTGATTCATTGGATTCGATTGGAGGCATCTTGCAGGGCCGCCATAACTGGATCTGTGATAAGAAGGCATGCCTCGCTCAAGGAGCAAAATCCGCATGATCGTGTTAAAGCTAAATTGTTGGATGCCCCTTTACAGCAGGACATTCTGTTTGGTAATAAGGCAGAAGAGGTTTTAAAGAAAATGGAAGACAAAGCTAAATCTATGCAAACTGTAAAAGATTTCTTGCAAATTCAGCCACCCAGGTTCAGTAGACACTGGCCTACTAAGAACTGGTCCTTTCCTGTGTCCAGCAGAGCCACTCGGGGCAAACCCAGATGCTCCAAAGGCTCCAGATTTCAATCACAAGGATCTTACAGGTCAAAGCAATGGGGCGCCTCCACCTCCAAATCTGGAGGTAACAATGTACCACCCTACAGTAAACAGTCTCATTGACTTTCCTCTGCCATCTCCAAGCACTTATCTTTTGGCAGCCCCCTTGGGGGGAAAACTAGCACTTCATGCTCAAAATTGGCATTTAATTACCCAGGACAAGTGGGTATTAAACATAGTATCCCAGGGTTACAGATTTCATTTCCACACGTTACCAATTCCAAACGGATGGCCAGATCTGCCACTAAACCAGTGGGCAGAGGCCCAGAAACAAGTCACATCCCTCCTGGATATGGGGGCTATTCAACCAGTGCCAGAAAAGGAAAAAGGACAAGGATTTTATTCAAGCCTTTTCCTGGTAACCAGAAAAGACAAAGCATGGCGTCCAATTCTGGACTTATCCATTCTAAATATGTTTCTGCACATTCCAAAATTCAATATGCTGACTTTGCAACAGCTACTGCCTATGCTAGGCAAGAATGCCTGGTTGGTAACTCTAGACTTGAGGCATACCTGCATATCCCAATTGGGGAATCTTGCAGAAGATACCTCCACTTCAAAGCAGGCTTTTTGCATTACCAATTCTCTGCACTGCCCTTTGGATAATCTACTGCGCCTAGGGTCTTTACAAAGTGCCTGGCACCAGTAATTGCATTTTGCAGACAAACATTCAAATTTATCCATATCTGGACGATTGTCTCATTCAGGCAGAGGACAAGGACACTCTTTTTCAGCATCTGGCGTTTGTAAAAAGGCTTCTAGCATGCCTAGGGTACACCATAAACCAAAAGAAATCACAACTGGTACCCTCTCAAATAATTACATTCCTGGGTGCAAGCTTGAATACAGCTGCCCAGATGGCTTACCTCACACCAGACAAATTCAGTTGACAACATACTTCAAACAAGTGGCAACAAAAACCCAGCTATCTGCAAGCCAAATTCTGCAGGCTTTTGGGGTTCCTGGCATCCTGCATTCTACTAATTCCATATGCCAGACTGCATATGAGGAAACTTCAATGGTACCTAAAAAGCTTATGGAGTCAACATTGTCACTGCCTGGAAACAATGATTCCTCTCATTCACTGCCTGCAACAGGAGTTTGTTTGGTGGGCAGAGGCATGTCACCAAAACAAGGGAGTGTCATTCATTCTACCCCCTGCCACCCAAACCCTAACTACAGATGCATCAGCCTATGCTTGGGTGGCCCATCTGTCAGGGAGATGCATTCAGGGCAAATGGAGCCCAAACTGAATGCATCTACATATCAACCAGAAAGAAATGTTAGCTGTAGAGAATGCTAGGACAGCTTTCAAGGACTTCTTTCATCCAGGACAACTACTGATAGACGGACAACACGACAGTTATGTGGTACATAAACAAGCAGGGGGGTACCCACTCCTACCACGCTGCAGACTAGCCATGGCCTTGTGGAACATAGCCTTGACTTACCGAATGCATCTTCAAGCTCAGTTCTTGCCAGGAAAGCAAAATACTCTGGCAGACGACCTAAGCAGAAATCTTATGGACCCGCACAAATGGAAACTGGATCCACAAATCTTCAGCATGTTAACATGAAAATGGGGGAGCCCAGACATAGTTTTGGGGAAAGGCAAATACATCTATCAGTTGGACAAATTCTGCACAAGAACTCATCACAAAAAAGCATGGAAAGTGGATGCTCTATCCTTCAGCTGGAAAAACCTATCGGTCTATGCCTTTCCCCCTCTGCCTCTACTTTCCAAGGTCTTACTAAAAGTCAGACAGGAAAAACCAAAATGATTCTAATTGCTCCGGACTGGCCTCGCCAGCACTGGTACCTGCTTCTGAGGAATATGTCACACCTTCCTCCTTGGTACTTGCCTCAAAAACCTGACCTATTGTCTCAGCAGAACTATCAAATTCTGCGCACACAGCTCCAAACTCTGAATATTGCAGCATGGTTAATCAACTAATTTCACCAACCACATCTCTCAGTAAACCTGTGATGGATGTCATTTTGGAGGACAGAAGGCCTAGTACTAGAAAATTTTATGCTGATAAATGGAAGAGATTCTGTGCTTGGAACCAGGCACAAGGAATAGACACAGCAAAACCCAATATCCCTCAGATTTTGCAATACTTAACTGAGATGCTTCACAAGGGCCTATCTTTTTCTTCAATAAAAATCCATGCCTCTGGTATCTTGGCTCATTACAACACAGAGCCTCTGCTCTTTTCTCATCCCCTGCTAAAACAGTACCTCAGAGGGGCCAAACATTTAAGGCCTCCCAGGAGAGTGCTAACTCCTGCATGGGACCTCAATTTTGTGCTGGAAAAACTCACCCTACCACCATTTGATCCAGCAGCTACTGCGGATATAAAATTTCTTTCTTGGAAAACTGTCTTTCTTTTGGCAGGCACTTCAGCTAGAAGGGTTTCAGAACTACAGGCTCTCATGGCAGTGGAGCCTTTCATTATATTTTACCTGGGCAGGGTGGCCCTCCGGACCAATCCTTCTTTTATGCCTAAGGTGGTATCCAATGTGGCTCTTGACCAGACCATTCACCTGCCAACTTTTTCCCAAATCCGTAGAACAAGGGGGAGTGGATTCTGCATTCATTGGATGTACACAGACAACTAATATGCTACTTAAACAGGACAGAATCTCAAAGTCTGAGCAGCTACTGGTGGCATTTGCTGCAGGATCAGAGGGGAAGGCTATTTCAAAGCAGACTTTCTAAATTGATAAGCCATTGTATTAATTTCTGCTACTTGCACCATGGTAAACCTGTGCCCAAAGGGATCAGATCCCATTTCACCAGGGCTACCTCTACTTCAGCAGCTTTTCTACTAGGGGGTCCCTACCAGAGACATTCTAGAAGCTGCTACTTGGAGCTCAGTTCATATGTTCAGAAAGCATTACCATTTACCTCTCTTTTCTAAACCCTGGTCAGGCTTTGCCACTGAAGTCCTGCAGGGCCTTATAGCTGCTCCTAATGCTGTTTTATTCCATCCTCCCATCCATAGCTTTGGGATTCTACCCAAATGTAATGACTGCAGCCGTGAAATATGAAGAACATAGTACAGTTGTGTACACTTACCATAAATGTGACGATCAAGTGTATTCACTGTTGCAGTCCAGATTATCCACCCGCCAGCCCCCTTTCTATACCTCTTCTTTCCTTCACTATGCTCAAATGCCTTTGTGGTGTATTTGCTTTTAGTTGAAGGTAAATTTTATGTGTTCTAAAATGCATTTACATTTTTATAGTGATATATATATATATATATATATATATATATATATATATATATATATCTATATTTGCTCCCCATTTGGGGGACACCTGACATCTGAGGCAAGAAAAACTGATAAAAATGACGTCGGCTGCATGTTTTATACCCCTGACGACCTGATGTCATGGAAGAGGAGACAGCAGCTGACGCAGGACCCAAGACTTAGTTATTCAGGCCGACTGAGGGTAACCTGCCAGCAGATTACCCAAATGTAATGATTGCAACAGTGAATACACTCGAACATCTATAGTTACAGTAAGTGTACACAACTGTACTGTCTCCTTAGTGGACAAGGGAGAGACATACTTGTTGGTCCTGGGAGACAGGATACAAAAGACTTCCCTGTTTGTCAGAATGTGTCCATTCCTGCGAAGCTACTGCTGCCATTTATAACACCTGTGGCCCCTTGTTTTCAGTCAAAAAGAAACAAAACTAAACATCTATCTACTCCTCCTGAAATTGTCTTAGAAAGGAGTAGTTTACTGGGTCTGGCTCAGGATTTTATTTGGGCTTTTGATCCTTATTTACTGCTTCCTTGTAAAAGAAAGGAGGATACCTCCTTTCCAGAACACATTCAAGATTCTGAAACTGGACAGGAAGATGAAGGGACAGATGCAGCATTTCTCCTCAGTTCTCTGATTCAGACTTGGAGGAGAGCGCATTTTCTGATTTTTCCCTTTTTGTGAATCTTTTTTTTAACACACCTTTATTGAATTATCACTTGTGACATAGACAAATTTATGTTTATACACAAACTGTATTAAATTAACATTTACAAGCATTATACTTAAGATTTATTGCTATATACCATGTAACCTAAACAACATTACATGAATTATTCCGTTCCTACCCCTTTTTTAAACAAGAAACAGCTTTATCAAACCCTCACTTACAACATAAGCAATCATACAGTTATATAAATGAAAACAAACCACACAGACAGTCCTAATTGCAAGCATTTTACATCATAAACCATGCTGACACACTCCCAGTTGCAAACATTATACATCACTTATGTACTGAATCATTTTCAAACATTACATAGCTCATTTAATTCATGCATTCTTTTAAACCTCATTTCTCCCCTATATGTATTACTCCCTCAATTTCCATTTTTTTCCTATGTAGCTTGCTCCTACCCTTTTCTAAAGCTCCTAATTCCAGTTCTTTTATCTCTTTAACTATATTCACTACTAGTACAGTTTGGATTTAGATTTACATTTTCTAGTAATTGCATTTTTGGCAGCCAGTATAATTAGACATGCAAGGCCTTACCATGTCTAGGCAATTCCTATTCTGTATCATATCTCAGAAAAATCATTTTCGTCATCACACCAGTCTGCCCACCCAGCATCTCTGATGGTGCATCCCGCAGAGAATCCTTTGTCTGCCATCCAATGACATTCCCATAAAATATGTTCTCAAGTATTACTTTCTTCCCCGTCACACCTCCATCATTTACTGTCTACCTGACGAAAAATTCTCTGGAGTCTACTAGAGGTATAAAAATGTTTATGTAAATATTTCCAAGCAAGAATCCTAAATCTTCTAGATTTGTTGTATATCTGGGAAGACATACATGTATCCTCTCATTGCTTCTTTGTGAATTGCTTATCCAATCTGTCTTGGGGATCCTCTTTCTTTAAGACTGTTTCCACAATGTTGCAGAGTTTTCAGTGGCAGCACAATGAGGTTTCTCAATCGCTCAAAATTTTATGAGCTGTTATAGAAGGAATTTCCTGAAGCTTCACCATTTCCTCGAGTTCTGCCAGCTTTAGAAAATGTGTGTTTCTGCCTATATTTTTCCTGGTAGTCAGCCTGCTTGCCACTAAAAAGGCAGATAAGAATGTATCAAGTTCCCAGGTCTTTTTCTGTTTTTATACAGAGATTCCAAACCTGACCCAGAAGCTATAGTTTTATTCATTCCTACTGCTGCTAAACAGTTACTGTATTCCTGTCCTGTTTCTTTTTTTTCAAAACAGGTTTATTGTTTTAACATATAAGAGAAATATCATAACAATTTTATACAAGTAATTAAAAATAGGTATTATAATATTCAACAAAACAACTAAAGTATTTACAAAGACATCCACTACAATCAGATGAATTAATTAAACTAAAATACCATGCTATTGAAATTAAAATTTTTTTAACAAATTTTGTAAATTGTCCCATACAATAAAATAAGATGTTTTTCTATTTGTTCTAGTCCTAATTGTGTTTATTTCCATATGGCACACTATATTCATAACATTTTTAAATTCATTGAACGAAGGAGGTGTATCTGAAATCCAATTTCTAGTTATTATTTTCCTAGCCACTGCTAGAATAGACCATAACAAGGGAAGCTTAACCTTTTTAACACTTTGAGGTACAGGTGTGTTGAATAATATAAGAGATTTAGAAATAATGAAATTATCTGTAAAAAGAGCCTGCAAAAATTCATTAATTGACTTCCAGTATTCTTTCAATTTTATACAGTCATAAAACATATGAGCCCAGTCAGCATTAATTTCTACATTACATCTCTTACATAGATTATCTTTATTATTTATTTTATTCATCATCAAAGGTGTATAAAAAGATCTATGTAAAAATTTCCATGTATAAAGTCTCCAGACAATGGAAGACGTAGTTCTATAAGCAGATTCTAATATATATTGTTTATCTTGTTGATTTGGTGGGTCCCCATTAATAGAAGTGAAATAATTCCAGTATGAATCTACATTGTAAAAAGTTTCTTGTCTGATAACTTTATGTATGTATGAAAGTTTACCTTTATCAGAAACTTTGTTGTAAATTTAATATCAAGTAATCAATCAGTGTTGGAATAGATTCTTTAACAGTTATAGACATTAAATCTATTTTATTAATGAGATGTTGTCTAAAGGTCTGAACCTCTAACCAGCAAGTTTCTCTTAGATCAAATTCTTGTTTTAAGAAATCTAGATTTTTAACTTTATTATCAGATATCAACTGATACCAGTACTTTAGACCATTATCTATAGCTAAATGAGTTCGTTCAGAAGTAGATGACAAAAGCATACCCTGAGTATACATTATAGGAAATACAATAAAATTCCATTCCCTATACTTAGGGTGCATGAATATAAAGTTACGATAACTAATAATAATATTTAATGGGTAACAAACCATATGTTTAGGTGTAATAGGTGAAGTACAAAATTCCTTTAGTAACCATAACATGGAGTTATTTACAATCATATTTTTATGTGTTAAGGAGATTTTCATGAAGTGTATACTAATTAGCTCCCAATAATCTTTCCATTTTGTGACATATGACTGATCTATTAATAAAGTAATAACTTTTACAATAGAAGAGATAGTATATAAATTAAAGTCTGGAAAAGAAATACCCCCTTGAGACCAGCTATTAGTAAATTTCTTTAATGCAATCCTAGGTCTATTAGGTGCCCATAAGAAATTTAACATTAGTGTGTTCAGTTTCTTGATAATTATTTTTGTAGGTGGGAGTATTATTGATTGTATTAAGTATAAAATCTTGGGGAATATTATCATTTTAATAATTGTAAGTCTCTCCTCCATAGTAAAAAACATATTATTCCAGGTATTAAAAAGATTTTGTATATTAAGAAAACGGGTATTATAATTATTATATATAATAGATTTAATATCTTTAGATAGTATTATACCTAAATAAGTTATCTGACCTGAATTGGGTACATATTTAGTAAAATCACTAATGAGAATATTTTTTCGTGTATATATAGGTAGTATTTTAGTTTTTTCTTCATTGAATATTAAACCAGAAATACTTTTAAAATTCATCATGTTATCAAATAGAGACTGTATAGAAGAATTAGATCCTGCTGATGTAATTAGAACATCATCTGCAAAAAGTTGAATTTTTGATGTTGTATTTTCTTCTATTTCAAAACCCTCTGTCAGTACTGTTTCTGATAAAATTAGCCCAAGGCTCCATTACTAAAGTGAATAATAGTGGAGAAAGTGGACATCCTTGCTTTGTACCTTTAAGAATGGGTATTTTTTGTGAAACACATGTTCCTACCTTAATATAAGCCAACGTTCCTTTGTATAAATGTTCAATTAGATTTACAAATGCATCCGAGAAGTTTGTGCACTTCATTAAGGTAAACAGATAGTCCCAACTTACTGAATCAAATGCTGAACTTATATCAAGACTAATAAGTGTTAAATCTTTCTTTTTCCTATTTGCAAAATCTATTAATGTTAAAGTTCTTCTTATATTATCAAAAGTATTTCTATTTACAATGAAGCCTGTCTGATCTATATCTATAATGCCGGGAATGATTGTCTTCAATCTATCAGCAAAGATATTCGTAAACATTTTATAATCAACATTAAGTAATGAGATGGGCCGATATGAAGAACATCTAGTTGGATCTTTATTAGGTTTTAAAATTGGCGAAATAAATGTATATTGCCAAGATGGGGGGGGTTATTAACTCAGTTTGGGCCAAAATAAAAACCTTATGTATTAATGAATATGTATTTTTAGAAAGGATTTTATATATCTCTGGTATAATACCATCATTACCCGGTGCTTTGTTTGATTTAAGCTTATTTATTTGTGTAATAACTTCTGTATATGAAATACTCTTGTCCTATAGTTTAATCTGTTGTTTATTAAGCTTTTTATTCATATTTGTGGTTATAAACTCCTTTATTTTATCTTTAGGTTCCATTTAAACTGTGTATGAAGGAGTGTTGAAGGAATTTTTAACTGGTTATTCTGCTCTTCAGTAACTTGAACTAAAAGCTAGTGTTGGCTGAATTTTGTTATTTGCTAGTAATTACAGGTGTGGGGGTAGCCACATTCATTGATTTCCTGTCCTTGCATATTTAAACTGGTGCATGTGAAATAATTCCTGCTTTAAAACTTCAGCTTGGCAAGCTAAGAACTTGGTTATATTCAACTGGACGTATAAGAGAATTTAAGTACCTTTTTATGCACTTTTTTTTTAAAAATACAGTATTTAAATTGATTTAAACTGTGTATGAAGGAGTGTTGAAGGAATTTTTAACTGGTTATTCTGCTCTTCAGTAACTTGAACTAAAAGCTAGTGTTGGCTGAATTTTGTTATTTGCTAGTAATTACAGGTGTGGGGGTAGCCACATTCATTGATTTCCTGTCCTTGCATATTTAAACTGGTGCATGTGAAATAATTCCTGCTTTAAAACTTCAGCTTGGCAAGCTAAGAACTTGGTTATATTCAACTGGACGTATAAGAGAATTTAAGTACCTTTTTGTGCACTTTTTTTAAAAAATACAGTATTTAAATTGATTTAAACTGTGTATGAAGGAGTGTTGAAGGAATTTTTAACTGGTTATTCTGCTCTTCAGTTATTCCCACCCACCCACCCGCCCTGTTTTTGTTTTGGTGTTAATCTTAGTGGCATTGAAACTGCCCGCCCCTCAGCCTGCCTCTGGGCCCATCTCATTTGCTCACTCAACTGAGTGCAGTGAGATCATATTCTGATTTCAGGCACTCCTACTGTGTACAAAGAGAGCATCTGGGAAATAGAAAAAAAAATTAAGCTTATTTCCTGCCTTTCTTGTTAAGTGGTACAGACTATTTGTAGGCTTCTGAGCCCCCAAGCCCTTCTGTGTTTGAGGGAAGCCTTCTAGCTTGTTTTTTCTTGTAACTAGCCAGTTTTCTAGTTTCAGCACTCAAATCTGTTTCTTTGATCTCAGCACTTGTTCAGAAAAAAAAAAAAAATAAAATTTCATCTGCTTTTACTGTACTTGTGTTTTTACCTACTTCTTTTTACTTTTGCATCATCTTAAAATACTCAATTGTATTTATTACTGCTTGGTGTAACTCATTCTAAGCCTTTTGGTTTAAACACTTGGGCTTCGGACCAGTTAGTTGTTTTGCACTGAGAGGGTTTGTGGTCTGCACTGTTGTGGCAGAACAGGTAGCTTACATCCTTCTAGGTTGAGAACTGCTGATTGAGGGCTCAGTGTCTGTTATTCTAAAAGTGTATTAATTCTGGTTTAAGCACTTGGGCTTTCAAGCCAGTTATTTTACATCAAGAGGGTTCATGGTCTGCACTCTTGTGGGAGGAGAGGCTGGACTCTGCCCTTCTGAGCTGGGAATTTCTGGTTAAAGGCTTATAGTGCATGCATATCTGAACTGTTTCTTACTGAAGTTGGTGCGCCTTGTTTGCTGTGGCATAGACTGGATTCGGGCCTGCTGGATCTAGCTTTGTTTGTGTAACTTGAGCACTAATCCAGACATTCTCTAAAGTATTCAATAGTATTTATTACTGCTTGGTTGTAACTTGATTAAAGTGTAGCTATCATTCAAGTCTTTTGGATTAAGCACTTGGGCTTCAGACCAGTTGTTTTACATTAGGAAGGTTTGTGGCAAGCACTGTGGTGGCAGGACAGGTAGCTTTCATCCTTCTAAGTTGGGAACTGCTGATTGAGAGCCCAGTGTCCAAGTGTATTAGTTCTGGTTTAGGCACTTGGGCTTCAGGCCAGTTATTTTACATTAAGAAGGTTTGTGGTCTGCACTCTTGTGGGAGAAGAGGCTGGACTCTGCCCTTCTGAGCTGGGAATTTTCTGGTTAAAGGTTTATAGTGCCTGAATATTTGAACTGTATCTTACTGAAATTGGTTCACCTTGTTTGCTCTAGCATAGACTAGATCCAGGCCTACTGAATCTAGCTTTGTTTATATGCTTGTTGTTTGTTTGCTTGTTATTTCCCTGGAAGCTAATTCCACCTAATACGCAACTTCTCAGCGCTTCTGTGGATCACTAGTGATATCTGCATTGCTTACTGTACTTATTTCCTTGTTTCACTTGAAAGAAAGTTACTGTTTGTCGTTTTGCATTTAGTTACTTGTAACACATTGCACTCAAGTTACTTGGCACTTGCTCACTAAAGCAATTATATAAGTCAGCACTAAAAATTAAAAGCACTACACCCTCACTCCCCACTGGCCCTTGTTTTCAATTAAGGATTTCCCAATATTATTCTAGCATGTCCAAAGGTCAGTTGTCAATCTCCTCTCCGGTCCAGCTGGTGAATCTGGGAATCTTGAGGCAATGTTATAACTGCCTCATGTACACAGACAACCCTCTCCTCCTCCCACATAACACAAATACTTGAGAGATGCAGCTATTTAGCCAAACTGGAGGCTGAGCTCTCTCAACTCAGGACTGGCAAGACCAGACAGGAGGAGAAGGCAACTACACACACCACAAAACCAGCCTCACATAATGCTACCACTCCACTGAATCAAACACATAAACACACAAAGACATACTCGAGGCTCTGAGTAAAAATTTACCTAAACAGCAGAGGCCTCCAAAGCAGACACCCAAACAACTGCTACCTCAAGACACCCCACAAGCAACACATAAACCACAAAAGCAGTGTGCAAAGCAGTCACAGCCCTTAAGGCCAAATACAACACCAAACATACTTGTCATAGGTGAGTCCATAGTCAGACACACTGATGTCCCACTCACCAGGCTGAACAAGGAGAGGGTCACAGTAAGCTGCCTATCGGGCGCTAGAATCCGCCACATAACACAAGCACTGGTCACTCCACAGCAAGTACAAATATGACACAGTCATTGTCCATGCTGGTGTGAGCGACCTGAGGCATACCTCCCTGGACTGCATGAAAAGAGACATAGAGGAGCTCTCTGATTATGTAGCCCAGGCAGGTATGACCCTAACCCTGAGCAGTATCCTTCCTTCACCAAGAATGATGCCATAATATAGAGACAAGATGATCAGCTTTAACAATTGGCTTAATGTCTGGTGTCATTCAAAGGGGATCCAGTGTCTGTCTGCCTGGGATGACATGCTTGACAAGCCACGCTGCTTCGCAAGGGACGGCTTGCACCTGTCACCCTGGGATTCGGATATTGGCTAAGGCTCTTGCCACCCCATAGTGCCTTTTTAGGCAAGGCTCAAATTCTAAACCTACCACCCTAGAAAACAAAAATGGGAAGAAATTGAGGGTAATGCTGCTCAATGCCAGAAGTCTAAATCTCAAAATGCACGCACTCGAGGCCCTTCTCAGTATGGAGAACATCGATGTCTGTGCTGTAACTGAAACCTGGTTCAAGGCTCCTGAGAGCACCCCGGCACTATTAGGTTTTACCTCATATCATGCGTTCCGGCCCCAAAACCTGGACCACTCCACAAAAGGAGGGGGTGTATCCATATTCATAAAGGATACTCACACCTCCAGGTTGGTGGCAACGCATGAAGCTTCGGAAACCATCCAGGTGCAACTAACCATAGGCAAAACCGCTCTACAAATTGTAGCATGCTACAGGCCACCCTCTCAAACTCAGGAACCCCACACAGCCTTCCTGAAGACACTGGATGGTATAAATGTATCTCCAAACACCATCATATTGGGTGACTTCAACTACCCGAATATAGACTGGGAACATTACTCAAGCCCTAACTTTCTAGCCCAACGGTTCCTGGAGTTCATAAATTCAAATGCCATGGAACAGCTAGTCACTGTTCCCACGAGAGGAGAAAATATACTAGATCTCATTGTCACAAACATGGGGACAAAATGCACCACACCGGAAGTATATCCCTCATTGGTGAGATCTGATCATAAACTAATCTCACTGGAAATCCACATCCCGCCCCACCCCAAACAAAAGACCATAGTGAAGAACTTCTCTAAAGCAAACTTCACACTACTCAAGACTGGTGTGGTATCCTTCAAGGCCCCTGAGTCAGAGGAAACCACAACCCAAGCTGCGGAAGCCCTTACAAATGCCTTCTATGAACACCTCCAGGACTGCATGGATCAGGCAATCCCAAATAAAACCAAGACTCTTTCCACAAAGGGCAAACGTCCAGTCTGGTGGACCCCAGCCATTAACAAACTTTACAATAAGAGGAGAAAGCTATTACATGATGGAACAAAATCCATAAAAGGAAGTCACCCTGATCATTATTAGTAAAAAATACGAGCACTCATAAAATCAACTAAGGCCAATTTTGAGAAAAATTGCCATGGATTTAAAGGACAATCATAAGGCCTTTTTCAGCTATGTTAGGAACCTGGGTGGAAACTCACAGATATGCTCAGAATTAGTCCAAAATGATACAAAAATCACTGAACCCACAGACATTGCCAACATACTGGCAGACAGGTTCAGTGCAAACTTCACCCCTCTCCCCTAAAGGAGAGATAACTATCCCAGCCGAGTGTAGCCTCCCGGACATCTCAAATGCAGGTGAAAGCTGCTCTCTCTAAAGCTAAAACAAAGCATCAATGGGACGGATGGTGTCCCCGGCTGTGTGCTACACGAGCTAAATGAGGAATTAAACCCGCACATAAGGCAGCTGTTTAATCTCAGCCTTACCACAGGATACGTGCCCAAGGAGTGGCGTACGGCAACTGTGGTCCCACTCCACAAAGGTGGCGCCTCTACGGACCCTGGTAATTACCGCCCCATAAGCTTAACAAGTCTAGTCTGCAAAGCTATGGAGAGGATCATAATGGAGCTCATAAACAAAGATATAGGGGACTTGCAGACATTGGACCCGACC